>NC_037668.1:143042381-143139459 GCF_003255815.1 Theropithecus gelada
TTTTTTTTTTTTTTTTTTTTTTTTTTTTTTTTTTTTTTTTTTTAGATGGTGTCTGTCTCTGTTGCCCAGGCTGGAGTGCAATGGCGTGATCTTGGCTCAATGCAACCTCCGCCTCTGGGTTCAAGTGATTCCCCTGTCTCAGCCTCCCAAGTAGCTGGAATTACAGGTGTGTGCCACTAATTCTGGCTAATTTTTGTATTTTTAGTAGAGACGGGATTTCACCATGTTGGCCAGGGTGGTCTTGAACTCCTGACTTCAGGTGATCCGCCTGCCTCAGCCTCTCAAAGTGTTGGGATTAGAGGTGTGAGCCACTGCACCCGGCCCAGGCTGCCTTTTCATTCTCCAAGTCTCCAAATGTCAACACACCCCAGGACAGGTCCTCTGCTTCTTTTCTTTCTCCAGGTTCCCTTACTGAATGAGCTCATCTTGACCCAGAGCGTTCAATACCCGTGTGAAACATTAGAAACTCCTAAAACTGTAAGAAAAAGACAAGAAAATGGAGGCCTCCCCACCATGCTCTCCTAAGCCTGCTGTATTTTTGTCTACAGTGCTCATCACCACCTGACATGATATTTTATGTTTACTCTTGGCTTATTTTGTGAGTTCCCCCATCCAGGAGGACAGCGGCCCTGTCCTGCTCACTGCTGCAGCCCCCGCCCCTGGGCAATGCCCACACAGGGTAGGCACTCAGTCTGTTCTTGTGGGATATGTGACAGGACAGAGCCTGGCTCCTGATGAGGAACATGAGTCAAGGGAGAAGCTGGTTTGGGAAAATGGGGACTGATCCCGTGTTGGGCCTGCTGAGCTGCAGGCCACCCAGGTGGAGGTGTTCCACATGCCGCTGGACATTCCAGGCTGCAGCCTTGGGGAGGCCTGAGTTGCAGATGTGTGTTCTCATCAAGGTGCTGCTGGGCTGGGCGTGGTGGCTCACGCCTGTAATCCCAGCAGGCATGAGAGGCCAAGGTGGGTGGATCACTTGAGGTCAGGAGTTGGAGATCAGGCTGGCCAACATGGTGAAATGCCATCTCTACTGAAAATATAAAAATTAGCTGGGTGTGGTGGCACGTGCCTGTAATCCCAGCTACTCGGGAGGCTGAGGCAGGAGAATCGCTTGAACCTGGGAGGCAGAAGTTGCAGTGAGCTGAGATTGTGCCACTGCACTCCAGCCTGGGCTACAGAGTGAAGCTCCATCTCAAAAAAAAAAAAAAAAAAAAAAAAAAAGGAAAAAGAAAAGTTGCTGCTGAAGTCAAAGGGTGAGTGAGCCCCTAGGACCCAGGAGATCAGCAACGGGGGCCTAAAGTTGGGGAAATGAGGTGCAGGTTGGGGCTGAGGAACAATGGGGAGCACAGAGATGTTATTTTGTCTGGGAAAGAAGGCAAGAGGTTCAAAAAAGAATGGGCTGGCTAGCAGTTTGAAACATTGTAGAAAATCAAATAAAATGTGCTGAATTTGGTAATTAGGTCATTGGAGAATGCAGCTGAATGGAGCAGAACTGATGATATTTCAGGAGCTTCAAATATTGGAGTATTGCAGGCTATTGTGACAGGGGTTTGATAAGGGAAGGAGAGTAAGGTATAGGATGGCAGTTTAAGGGGGCAGCAGCGTGTGCAATAGGAAAGGTGTTTTGTCCCTTAACGTTGGGGAGGCCTGGGTACGTGCGACACCCTGCTCATCAGAGCTTCTGAAGACCTAGGGTATACAGATGAGCAAAACCAACAAGTTCATATAACAGATTATTTACATCAACAAATAATGTTTATACACTGGCCTAAAGAAATCAACAAATTTATATACCACAGCATTCAAACAATGTTCTGCCGGGTGCAGTGGGTCACACCTGTAGTTGCAATCCTTTGGGAGGAGAGGAAGGAATATCACTTGAGCTCAGGAGTTTGAGACCAGTGTGGGCAACATAGTGAGACCTTCATCTCTACAAAAAGTAAAATAAAATAAAAAATTAGCTGGGCATGGTGGCACACGCCTGTGGTTCCAGCTACTCAGGAGGCTGAGGCAGGAGGATCTCTTGAGCACAGGAAGGCTGCAGTGAACCATGATCATGCCACTGCACTCCAGCCTGGGTGACAAAGCGAGATACTGTCTCAACAAAACAAAATGAAACAAAACAGCCAAAGAAAATACCCCTCCAAAACAGTGTTCTGCAGCTAACAAATTAGCTCTATGATTGATTATAATCTAAGTTCTTAACAAATTGATGACATATATGAATCTTAGCCACACCCAAGAGCTGAGTTTTCTCCTAGAGATGTTAGGAGCTCAGGGATGAAGCTGTTTCAGATTACAACTTCATTACCAATTTGACCCAAAAGACTCTTTTCAGAGATGGGGTCCACCCAGCAGGAATTTTCTCACTTGATCGAGAGTAAGGTGTTAAGGCCAAACACTCTCACTTAGAGATAAATTGATTAGTGAAATCGATGTGTGGGTTTTGATTCATTCATACTGGGCCTTACTCATTAAGCTAATATGTACCTCATCTATTGAATTCCTACTATTTGCCATACCCATTGCAAGACATTGCGGATGATCCCAACAGGGGTAAAAATGGTGATCTCTGTCCACAGGAAGACATGAAAATGCCTAACATTTTTGTAAGCCCTATGCTTTGCAAATCCTTTCTCATATGAGATCTGAGAGAGGAGTTTTATTACTATCTTAGTTTTTGTCTGGGCACAGCAGCTTACGCCTGTAATCCCATTGCTTTGGGAGGTTGAGGTGGAAGGATTGCTTGAGCCTAGGAGTTCGAAGCTGCAGTGAGCCATGATTGCACCACTGTACTCCAGCTGGGGCAACAGAACAAGACCCTGCCTGTCTTTCCAAAAAATCAAGAAAAAACCTAAAGAAAAAAATTATCTTAGCTTTTATAGTTGAGGTTAAGTAAACTTCTCAAGTTTGTACAGGAGTAGAGATTGGCCTAATAAGTGGAGGGGGGGAAAAGGCTTGAGGGAGAAAGCAAGATTGGGGAAGTCAGAACAAGGGGAGGGTAGCCTGAGCCCAGGAAAGAAGGCCTTTGGAAGGGAGAGTGGTTGGTCTTCTCAGATGTGGTGGAAGGAAAAAGGATGGGGGTAAAGTGGAGGAAATGGGGACATTCATTCTGTGGTCCCCAAATCATGGTGAAATGTGAGATGAGATGGTAGGCTTTGTGAGAAAGTGAGAGTTTTAGGGAGGGTAACGCAGGTTTGACCCCAGCACTGTGGGCAGTGGGAAGGCCTCAGCAGAACCACAGGGAGTCTGGTGACAGTTAGGTGTTTGGATTCCCTGGAAGCTCAGTGACCCTGGAGCAGGGATAGGGAGGCAGCATTCAGGACTGCAAATGGGCACTGGGTTCTTCCCTTTTTCTTGATTATTAGATCCTATGGTGAAGACATTGGGTTTTCCCATGTAAAAAAATGACGTGTTTGTTTGTGCAGTGCATAAACTAAGTACAAAATACTTTTTGTAGGGGATTCAATTTACGGTCTCCTAGCTACTTTTAAAAGCAGGCTCTGGTGATGAGAAGCCCAGAGAGCAGCTTTTTCCTGCTTTTCATCCTAAGTTTTCCTTTATTCATTCCACACTATTTAATGACTTCACACTCAATGTGAGAGATGATGCTGTGTGAAACATAAAAATGAATCAGACATTGGTTCTGTCCTCAGGAAGCTTTAAACTATGATTTGTACTTAAAAGTATTAAGTGCTAAAAGAGAGGAAAAAATGAAGTGAGGAGAAGGGGATGGTCACGTCCATGGGGGATAACTGGAAAAGCTTCATGGAGAAGTGGGCCTTGAAAGAGTCTGGGTTTGGCCAATGCAGAGGAAAGTGTAGTCCAGCTGCACTCAGTAGGTGTTTTCTGAATGAATGAATAAAAGCTGAATATGATGTCACCTAGTAAGGTGATCAGAAAGGAGGACCAAGTCCAAATAAAGATAACAACAAACTTGTAACCCACATCATGCCCCAGACACTGTTCAAACACACTTTTATATATTGTTAACTTGATCCTCATGACAGCCCTATGACACAGGGGCCATGATTTCCAAGTTTATGGATGAGGAAACCAGCCCAGAGAGGATAAGTAACTTGCCCAAACATTCACAGTTTGCGAGTGGTGAGCAGATTTGACTCTTGGCCATGTTACTGGACGACTGAGGCCAAGAAGTAAGCATCCTTCTTGTACTTTTGTCTGCTATCATCAGCCTGATCCACAGACCTGAATGCACAAGCCCTCACCTCCATTTTGATCTCATTATTGTATGCATCCTCTCTCTGGTTAATGCCTCCCACGCCTATGCTCACTCTCTTTCCGAGGCTGGTGATGGCATTGGGAGGCTGCAGGTGGCACCAGGGACCTCATGGGCAGAATCCCAGGGGAGCACAGGCTGTTTCTGGGCAGCTCACTGCAGATTCAGGCGGTGAGTGGTAATTACAAATAACTGCAGCAACGGGTCTTAGTTTAACCTTGCTCATTTGCAGAGTTCTGCGTTTTTGATTTTGTAGATTTTGCAGCATGGTATTAATGCCAAAATAATTTGGATAAATATAAGCCCCGCAAACTCCTTGGCCTATGGTCAAGTTTTTCCTTCTCCGTGTCTAGTTTTTTATATGCACTGATGAATAGGCCAATCTGTGTGCTGGTATTAATAAGATTCACCACAGTGATGAAATTGCTTCATCATGCCTCTGCAGCTCAGAACTTGGGGATGGGGTGTTGAATCGACAGGAACAACACTGACGTGTGTCAAAGGACTTGTGTCTGGAAAAGGAAAGGGAACCTAAGAGGGTCCCATGTATTTGCTGTATATTATAACAGCTTATGCTGAACCTATGTCAAGGCACAAGGACCTTCTGACATCTAAGACCTGGTAACATCACTCCATTTGGCTTTATGATTGGGCTTTAACAGTGACCACCAACATGAGGATCCACCATACGCCAGGAACAGGGCATGATATTGGAGGGCTACCAATGCCTGAGGCTTGAACCCTGCCTTGGGGGAACCCAGCTTCGCAGAAAAGATAGTTACATAAATGCATGACTCATGCTGCCATGTGCATGGACTATCCTAGAGGTGGGTATAGGGTGCCCAGGAACACAGATGATGGGGCATGAGGAGGGAGGGAAGGCTGAGATGGCTACAGAGAGGAGCTGACCACTGAAGGATGGTGATATAGTTTGGATATTTGTCCCCTCCAAATCTCATGTTGAAATGTGATCTCCAGTGTTGGAGGTGGGGCATAGTGGGAGGTGTTGGGTCATGGAGCTGGCTCTCTCATGAATTGCTTAGTGCCATCTCTATGGTGATGAGTGAGGTTTTGCTCTATTAGTTCATGCAAGAGCTGTTTGTTAAAAGGAGTCTGGCACCTCCTCCTCTCTGTCTTATTCTTTCTCTTGCCTTGTGACACACCTGCTTCCCCTTCACCTTTGCCATGACCGTAAGCATCCTGAGGCCCTCACCAGAAGCAAATGTTGGCACTGTGCTTCTTGTACTGTCTGCAGAAATGTGAGTCCAAATAAACATCTTTTCTTTATAAATTGCTCAGCCTCAGATATTCCTTTTCAATGCAAAATGGGCTAACACAGATGGGTAAATATGATTGATCTCGTGTTAGTGGATTTGCTATTTAGTTTGAAGGGTCTGCTTGGGATAGTATGATGTTCTACATGAAGTGATTGGGTGAAAGACAGACTCATACACAGATTTATCACAACTTTTGTAGTCTGAATGCCACAGTTTCCTCATAACTCTTGCCACTTTCCCCCACCCCAACCTCCGAGGACCAAGAGGCAGGTGATCCTAGTGGTTTGATTCCCACTTCTGTGGTTCAGAGGGCTGGACTCAGGCATGAGTGACCCAAGGAAGGCGAGGCCTTTGTCTCCAGAGTCTTGTCAAGAGCTTGGTTTCCACCTCCCTGGAATGGCTATGAGGAAGTTGGTGAGGGAGTCGCCTAGAGATTACCTAGCTACCTCCATCCTGGTCTCTCAACTCTAGTAGGACTGGCACTGCTCTAGGCCCTGGGATATTGCTAAGAGTAGAGGAATGCAGCTGGAGAGAGCTGGGAAGAGGAAACAAAGACGTGCAGAGGGAGATTTTGATGCCGAGCCTTGGTAACATTAACTCTTATTTTCAAAGCTCCTTTTTCCCCACTCATTCACCTCCCCAGGTCGACACATGTGTGCCATGCATCTGACTTAGCAGCAGGATTAAGTGTGCCCCTGGATTCAGGGCACAGAGGTGAAGGTGAGCGGTCTGACATTCTCATCTGCACGCAGGGATAAACTGTGCTTGAATCTAATCCACAAACGAACGTGTAAAGCTATTAGGCAGGCCTCGAGGCAGGATTTTACTGGACAAAAGTGTCTATAGTGGCTATTCATACCTGATAGTTTTGGAAAGACTGAGCGTGCGTATTAATTCCCTTCCTCTACAAAATGAAATCTACTTGCCAGCAGTATTGGCTTGTTTCACAACAGGCCAGAATCCACACTGATGAATAGAAGTGATGGTTGTAGAATTCAATTTTGGGCTAAACTACATGCTTGGGGAGGCTGTACCCTCCTCTGATGGTAGTTTGCTCTCTGGCTTAACTGCTCTGGGCTCTGGTACTTTGTTCCTTTCTTTGCCAATTGGTGATGGAAATCTTTAGCCTGCTTTTTTTTTTTTTTTTTTTTTAAACAAGGGCACGCAAAGTTAATAAGATGGCTGAAAATTTCTCTGCAGCTACAAATTGGTCCAGGAATCTCTATTTGGTGTAAATTCATTTGTGAAGCATAAAATCAGACAGAAACCTAAAAAGCTCTTGGCCATTTATCCTTTTACTTTTATTTTTGGCTTCAATGCCTGTCAGAGAAGCAAGTGCTGAGGAATATGGGCAGGGATATGAGCGGCAAAGGCTCCAGCAGTGTGCAGTACCTGAGGGTCCATGTCTAGGAAAATGCAAGGCTTGGGATAAGCAGTCCTTTTATACAGTAGTTTTGGGAAAGAAAATTGATTTTGTATTCTCTTTTTTTGGTGATGGTTTTCCTATAGGAAATAATGGCCATTTACAGACTCCAGAAGAAGAGATCATTTGAGTAGCCGTGGCATCTAATTGCTATTTTCTCTTTATTTTAAAGCACATTTTCTAAATGGCAAATCACAGAACATTACTCCTGAGTGACGTTCCATGATAAGAATTTTGTGGTCATAGTGGCCTGGGATTTAGAGATTTACAGCTCACGTTAGCAGGTTAAAGACTCTGAGAAGTCCTACAGAGAAGAAATGGGTTTACGTTTGTTTAACCAAGTACTTCCCAAACTTATTTGACATGTACTTCTTTTAATGCTTGTTACACTTACACTTTAGAACCTGAGTTAAAGTGAAGTTAGGAGTAGCATTGACTGAGCTGCTTCCATTTCAGGAACTCTGCCAGATGCCTCATAGACATTATTTTCTTCCTTATATTAGCTTTCTGAGCTATGTATTCTCATTCCCATTTTAAAGATAAAGAGACTGAGGTTTAGCAAGATCATGGAGCTTGTTCAAGTTACCCAGCTAGCAAGTGGTAGAGCTGAGATTTGAACCTTGGTAAAGGTGTGACTCCAAATCGTTTTCCCTTTTCACCATGCCAGACTTCATAATGCCTCTCCCATTTTTTAACCAAGGAGGCAGGAAGGGGTGGGTGGGAAACACACTAAGGGACTTAATATGAGGGCCAGTCAGGTGCGCATTTTTTTCCTTCCCTGTGGATGCAATCAAGATCATCCAGCTTGTAGGAATCTCTCTGCCAAGAGACATGCTTGAAAGGTAGCCAGGCCCCATAAATTTGAGAATGATTGTGATGAAGAGCCAGCTGCCCTTGGGCCTGGAGCACGGTGATGTTTAGATGGAATAACAGAGGCCCATTGCCTTTATTGTGATCCTTCCACTTTGAGTAATTCTTTCATCAAGTTGTACCCCTTCTCATCTGTTGAAGCTCTGGTGGGTTATGAAATGTATCCCACAGAAGACCCTGAATAGATAAAGCAACCCTGAGCCAAAACAGCAAAGCTGGAGGCATCCATATGAAAGAACAGTTTGCCACAGAAACCAGCAGGATGAAAATGTCTGGTGAAGCATCTGATGCCCTGTGGCTGCCCCTGGTTTGTGGTCACCCACCCTCAGGCACCCCACATGAGAGCTGCCTCTGCCTAAAGGCCCTCAGGGGTTGGTGGCTGGTCTAGGGCTCATGGAGCTGGCTACAGGGCTGGGGTCCTCAGGCTTGTGGCCTGAGAGAATGAGGACACTGCCGCTCACAAGAAGTCAGGATAGGAGGCCCTGCTATAGCGCAGGGAGCTCTCCATTCTTCTGACTCTCTCCCAGACTGTTGTTGACCTTCCTGGTGTTATGAAGGGGCTTTGCCACCAAACCTGGCTTCACCTCACAGTTTAAAAGGTTTACTTCATGTGGCCTGCCATAGAAGCCTATCTTAAATGAGAGGTTTCACAGAGAACAGTCAGGAGGTGATAAGCATCCTTTGTGGCTTCCCTCTGTGCTCTGAAAAGGAGGGCAGGACCACACACGTCTGGCTGAATGATGCTGGTCTTGGGAGAGATTTGAAGAATTCAGTAGCAAGACCGTGGCCTTGGTCAATGCATGCAATTCACCTAAGATGCTTGTTGTGCTGGCTGGGACTCAGAGACCAATAAAATGAAGATGAACAAAATAAAATACTCCTGTTCTCAAGGAGATTAGCCTTCTGGGAGGACACATGTGAGCATGTAATTGCCAAACAGTGTAGCAAATGTTTTATGAAAGGGACTTTCAAAGTGGGGAGGCAGAGGGTGGTCAGTGAGACCAGAGAGTGAGGGTCTGAGATGGTGTCACAGCAGATCTTGGAAGTGGGAACTTCTTGTTGGACAAAAGGGCAGGGAGGGAGAGAAGGGCATTCCAGGCAGAGGTAATGTTGCGTGCAAAAGCAATGATGAGATTTCCATTGCTAGTGAGAATTGGAGAGGAGCTTCCCTAGATGGAAAACACTAGCTACTGGGTGCAAGCTGGCAGTGGGGACTGGAAAGGAGAAAGGAAGACCACAGGCCATGGATCCAAGGGGTAGGGGAGAGTATCTCAGCACATCCGAATATCTTTACTATAGGAGATGTCACCCGGGGTCACTCTACAGAGAACCAGGTTATCTTCGGGAGAGTATCCTGGGCTAGGTTTTGTGCATAGGGTAGGAGATTTAAAATTTCATCCTCAATCTCTTTTCCTGGAATGACAGTTGGGAGGGGTTGATGGGGTCTCTGCTCAGCCTTTCACAGAGCCAGGCACTGGTGCATGCAGCTGAACATTAACCTGACTGCTCACCATCCCAAACAGGCAGCTTGAATGGGGTGGCAGGATCTTTACTTCTTCCTGAACCTTTGGGGCAGACAAGTGAGCCCTTTTCTCAGCTGTGGTTGAGTGGCCTTTCTGCTGGGTCTGAATACCAGCTCTATCCCAGCTTCAGGTTGCAGACTGTGGTGGAGAATGTCCCCATTGTGTGCGGGAAAGGCATTCTGTGGAGCTGTCAGGGCCTGAATATATACAGCGACCCACGCTGCAATATGTCGAGTTGCTATCAAAAAGAAAACAAGGGAGATCTCCAGGTCTGCCAAGATGTCACACCTCATAGATTTAAAGCTGGACAAAGTGACTTGCTGACCTCCATACTACTCACTAGGGGCACATCCGTCTTCCCATTATATAATCCTCCAGTGTCTCATTGACATTCCAGCTGGGTGAAGCTTTGCTGATAAATACTGTGCCTGAGCCCGTGGGTCACATGAGAAGCTCTGCCTGCCGTACGAGGCCTCTGCATCTCCGGAGCAGAATGCATGAGACTCCTGTTTGCTTTTTTCTATTTGTCTTAATCACTCCCAGTGATTTCCATCAGGGTTTCTGTGGAATAATAACAGTAGAAAAATGTAATAGAAGAGAACCAGGGAATGGCGATGACAAGTATCAGCTCTGTGGCCTAATGGATTCCTCCTCGTGCTTTGAATAGATGACATTCATCAAGTCCTCCAAGAAGGGAGGGACTTTTGAACCAGTTGGGGTGAGCAGGTGTTTCCGATGGGTGGAACTGGGGCTGAGATAGATTGAGAATGACTAGGTGAGTAGGGCAAATGAGTATATGGGTCTGTGAGTAAAGGGTGAGAGAGAGAAAAGGTCCTGAGTACAACATGGCCGTGCAGAAAGGAGGCTGGAAAAGGGGGAAATATACATTACAGGTGAGGTCCAGGCTCTTCGTCTCACCCCAGGTGCTTCCAGAGAGCAGGTGTAGGGAAGGAGGTATGTTTTCCTTTAGGGCTGCTTTTCCAAGCCTCTAGAAGAAGTCAGGCTATGGTGTAGGAGGATGACCATGAACCTTTAGAAAGATCTGCCTGGCCGCTTGACCCGAATCAGCAGTGTTCTATGAACGAAGCTTTTCTTTTTCTCCTTCCCTCTCCCTCCTCTTCCACTCTGTCCCCACTCTTTCTGGCACTCCTGCATAACTCCAGGTTTGAGAGAAAAATCTGCACTTGTTCCCACCCCTAAATATGAAGTTTCGTTATTTCAAAACTGAGCTTCTGATGTGAGCAACTTAAGGTTTCTGGTGATGGGCTGGTGAATGCGTACTTCTCTGCTCTGGGTAGGAGAGGTGGTGAGAACGGGTTAGAAGCTCTCTTTTCTGTCCTGTCTCTTCCAAGCTGTCAATCTCTAGTTTTGAAGGGCTGGAGGAGTCCAGGAGCTGAGGAGCAGCCACAGCCATTGCTGGAAGGGGGTGGTGTGAATGTCATTGACTGTTGGGAGAGGGCAGGTGTGTCACATGCAACATGGAGTCAGACTTTCTCCCACTCCCTGTGAGGTGGGTGAGAAATTGTGATGGGAAAGTAGAATCCTGGGTTACTCAGGGCTCTGGGTTGTCTGTAATCTGTCCTTGCTTGGGATCATCATGGTGGTGGCCACCTGGCTGTCTGAAAGGCAGGCAGGGGCCCAGGTGCCTCCAGCAACTTGCTTCCAATAATGGTTTGGCCAAGGAAAGCTGTTCTGCAGCCCCTGATTAGAATAATTCACTGCTCTCTGTGCATGATTAAATCAAGAGCCCAGGTTGTTTATCCAGAGGGGTGATCGATCACCCAAATTCTCCGCTTCCTTTCACCTTCTGCTTTTTCAAACACACACTCAAATGAACAAACTTGGAAAACCAACAAAAGACAAAAAAGGAGACAGCCTGGATGCAAATCATAAGCACAGAAAATGGTTTTCTTCCACAGGACCCTTCTATATTACTACCAATGCCCCTCCACCCCCATCCTCTTTCCACATTAAGGTAATTATGTTGAGAGCTGGAATTTTCACTGTAGGAAGCTGGAGTCCCACTTTTGAGATGGTTTTGTGAGAAGGTTGGGAAAAGGTGATCTGGCCTAGGCTAGGGGAATGTTAACTTGGGGGCAGCAAAGATAGAATTGGTTCCTTTGCTTCCCACTGGGAATGGGGGGATGAGGGAGGGGAGGAAAACACAGTTAATAACCAAGTGTGTGGCTGGAGAGAGGAGAGGTTGCAGTCCTTCAGTCAAAATGAGGCCTTTGGGCAAATGGGCGTCCCTGCCCTTGACCTTGGCCTTTCCATTCTGTTCATTTCTACCATTCTGCCCTTTAAAAGTGCAATTGATAAATGGGATGTTCTAAATTTTTTAGTGCTGGGCAAGTCCTGGTGACCTTGTTCTTGTTATAGCTTTGGACGCAGGCATACAGGATTTGTGCAAGGGAGCTATATTATTTAACATAACAACTGAAAAATATTTCAGAAACATTTTATATTAATAGCAAATCCTTTAAATATATCTTAACTCCCTGAAAAGTCCTATGTTAGAGTTATAAAACTTCCGGGAATCACATATCTCCATCCATCCCTAAGCAGTCTGTTAAAATGGTTTTGATGCATGTAAATCCGATCTCTCCCCTGTGACATGGTATTGTTGGGGCAGGAGGAACTAATGTTTGCTTATTCCTACCATGGCTGGGTGCTTCATAGCTTCGTATTTCTTATCTTACTTAGTCTGCCCAATCTGTGCCCTACCCCCATTCAGGTCGGTTTTATCCGTACTGTGCAGGTGTGGAAAATGAGGCTCAGCATGTGGGCGACCTGTCCAGTTTAATCAGGGTTAAGGGACAGGAGTTAAGAAGGTTCAGTGCTGGGATCTGAGCCCAGACCAGCTTTACTTGGAAGGTTTTGTTCTTTCCACCACCCCATGCCATCTTCCTATGGCTTTAGTTCTTGTTTTAAAGGTCACAAACACAAAACAGTTCATCTTTTCAGGTCAGGTGTGCCAAAGTTCCAGGCTTGGCATTGGACTCTTGGCCTCTGCAGATGCCTTCGAGGTGAGGCTGTGATTTGGGTATATGACCCCCTGCCTCTCGCAGCTGCGGGCTAAGTTGGGTTGAGAGGGCAGGTGGCACAGAAGGTGGATAATTGATTTTTTTATGAATATTCATTTGAGGTTACTTCTCCATCTGCTCTCCTGCAATTTCAAAATGGCCAATGAGTACTGAACATGAGCAAGCTTGTCTCTTTCCTTCTAGGTCACTCCTCAACCACTGGAGGATCAGGGCTGAGCATGAACAGAGAGGGCTAGGCCAGTGGTCTGGGCTTGGGACTTTTCCAGATTGCATATTTTTAATTGTATTGAGCTCTTTGGAGCAATGTGATGAATTGATTCCTAGGTGGCCATCTGCACAGAAATGCAGGGCTGCTTGCGGAAGGACTAGGAGGTGCTGATGCCCGAGTTTTGCAGCTGAGCCATTGGGTAGCTCTCAGAAGGGAAGGGCTCATAGGGTCACTGATAATAGTCCATGATGGAGAGAAAGAACCATAAAGTGCAGAGGGCTCATTAGCTTTGATGGATCTGGCTCAAATAATATAACATTTTAGTCTCTTGTGTAAAATTCAGGCTAAGTACCAAATAGAAATGTCTTATTGGATCCATTGTAGTTGCCTCTTGAGGGAGGGAAAATCTGGTGACCCTTTCACTATGGTTCAGGGGTTCAAAGTGAATAAGTTTATGTTAAACTCATGTCTGTGCCATAGAAAAGACTGTGTATCTGGTATTCTATCAATGATAACTGAATATTGTGTGACACTTTCCCCATCTATAAAATCTGACAGTTTTATTTTTATATGTGTATACATACATATACATATATATATATTATATATATATAATATATATATATATTAGAGATAGTCTCTTGCTGTGTTTCAAGGCTGGTCTTGAACTTCTGGGCTCAAGCGATCCTCCCACCTTGGCCTCCCAAAGTGCTGAGATTATGGGCATGAGCCACCATGCCCAGCAGAAATGTGATAACTGCTATTTCTAATAATGACTCCTCAAGACAGAAATGTCTTAAATGGGCCTGTCTATCATCACAGAGAGACAAATTATGTTCATTAAAGTTTTAATGTAAAACGCATTTCATATGGTACCAATTGAAAATTGTTACTCTTTGTGTTGTATATTTAGAAATACTCTAAATGTTGAGATAATTAGTACAATTTTGGCCACAATGAATAATATATAGCTTTATTTTATGTATTCTTTCAACATTAATTCATTTATTATTTATAGTTAACTCATTCTTTCTTTACATAGTGCCTGGCATATAGTATACAATCAATAACATTTAGATTTTATTATTACTATTATTATTATTATTATTATTATTATTATTATTTGTTTGGAGATGGAGTCTCACTGCCCAGGCTGGAGTGCAGTGTCAGGATTTCGGCTCATTGCAACCTCTGCCTCATGGGCTCAAGTGATTCTCCTGCCTCAGCCTCCCGAGTGGCTGGGATTACAGACATGAGCCACCACACCAGGCTGATTTTTTGTATTTTTAGTAGAGACAGGGTTTCACTATGTTGGCCAGGCTGGTCTCGAACCCCTGATCTCAGGTGATCCACCCGCTTCAGCCTCCCAAAGTGCTGAGATTACAGGTGTGAACCACCAGTCCGGGCCTAGATTTTATTGTTTTAACAAGAGCATGAATCGAGCAAGAGTCTAGGCACTATGACAGGCGCAGGAGTGCTGAGTAGGACTCAGCTACTGCTGGGGTAGAACTTAGGTCTAGTGTGAGCAACAGGCAAGAAAACTATGCAACGGATGCCTCAGTAGAGGCCACAGAGGAGGAGCACCTTTCCTGGACTTGAGGGGCTCAGGGAGTCTGAAGGATAAATAGGTATCATCCAGGCAAATGGGAGGGGTGACTGAGGGAGTGTCATCTGCCTGAAGGTGAGAAAGAGAGTATTATATTCTGAAAGGGTGGTGGCTCCCCTAGAGAGAGAGACCACTGACCTCTGTTTCTAAATGGCCCTGTTGTAGCCCCAGCCTTTCCTTTAGAGGAACTCTGTCTACCCCGCTCACTGGGGAGATTTTGCTGCTTTTCCCCCCTTTCCCACCCCTTCCCTCTGGAGAAATTGGGCAATATCTGGAGACATTTTTGTTTGTTGCTAGTGGAGGGGTTGGGGGACTCTTGGAGTCTAGTGGGTATTGGTCAGGGCTGCTGCTAAACTTGACAGTGCACGGGACAGCCGCACATCCCCCGGCCCGACTACAAGGAGTTATTCAGTCTGAAATGTCAATAGTATTGCTGCTAAGAAACTCTGGTGTGCACTCACTCTCTACACTAATTTTGGCCTGCATATCCTTTGATGAGCACTCTTAGTAGGAAGTAAGAGCTGCACAGCCTGAGCTGGATGGTGGGTGGATCAAGAGCCTTTTCTCAGGTCCTTCTGCTGGGTGTTGAAGAAGGGATTTTCTCCCCTCAGTTCACGTTCCTCTCGCTGCTAATACAGAGCCATTGGTTGACAATTAAAATGGATGGAGGCTGGGTGGGGTGGCTCACACCTGTAATCCCAGCACTTTGGGAGGCTGAGGCGGGAGGATCACTTGAGGCCAGGAGTGTGAAATCAGTCTGGGCAACATAAGAAGACTTTGGTTTTACTAAAAAAAAAAAAAAAATTGCCATGTGTGGTGGTGCACAGCTGTATTCCCAGCCACTTGGGAGGCTGAGGTGGGAGGATCGCTTGAGCCTTGGAGATAGAGGCTTCAGTGAGCCATGATTGTACCACTGCACTCCAGCTTGGGCAACCAAGTGATACCCTGTTTCAATAAAATAAAATAAAATAAATAAACTGGATCGAGATAGAAGCTGCTGCCTTCCAATGGCATTTTAACCAAGAATCAGCCTGAAGAGTTTGTGTATAATAGAGATAATAGCACCATATAGGGTGATTGTACAAAGTAAAGGACATAAGATATGTGAAGTGTTTAGAATGGGACCTCCGTAAGTGCTGCTGGTTTTTATTGTCTTTATTTAAAGTGATGGCTTCTTTGATGTGTCAATTTGGCTAGGCTACAGTTCTCGGTTATTCAATCAAATGGTAATCTAGGTCTTACTCTGAAGGTATTTTGCAGATATAACTAGTGCTCTTACTGGGTGATTTTAAGTAGGGGAGATTACCCAGGATAAGCTGGGCGGGCCTGACTGAATTGAGGGGAAGGTCTTAAAAACAGGGCTGAGTCTTCCCAGGTAAAAGAAGGAATTCCGCTTATGGAGGACAACTTTGGCCTGTGCCCGTGACCTTGGCCTGAGATCTTCCTTTCTGACTACCTGCCGTAGGAATATCAGACTTGCTTAGCCAGCCTCAACAACTATGTAAGCAATTTCTTGTAATAAATCTCCTAATATATGTATCTCCTACTGGTTCTGCTTCTCTAGTTGAATCTTAACTGAGATAATTAGAATCCATAGTATTTTATGTCTTCTTGGTAGGAGGTGTTTCAAGGTCCTTGAAACATGTTTAAAAACAGTTTCTGCTCAAACCTCTGTTCCCTCCCTCTTGGAGGAAAGAGATGATTGTCACAGGACCCTCGGGCTAAAATGCAATCTCTTGTAGTCAGTCTTCCAGGATTTGAGGCCCAGAAGGTAGACTGCATGTGGAATTGGTCTGGCTGGTTAAGTGGACAGGACCCCTATCTTCTGGAAACTCCCATCTGAAAATATGTTTCAGGGACAACTTACTTATTTTGGATGCATGGTTCTGCTTTCTAATGAGGGTGGATCCCAGGTTGAAGCATTTACTGTATTTATAGGGCTGGGTGATGAGGGGGCAGATGCAAGTTAGAGTGAATCTTTTCTAACACATAGAGGTGAAGAGAAGCAGAGGAAGGGCTGGGGAGAAGGAGCCCATGGGGGAAAAGTGGGTGGCTGTGCAAGGAGAATTTCATGGGAAAGAATAGAAAAGTATGCAAGGGATTTTAAAGAAAGTTTTGCTATGGTATGAGAATGTAAACCTTCTTTCCCATCTTCCTATATAATCTTCACTAAAGTATTTTTTGTTAGTAAATTGTGAAGTCTAATCAATTTCTGGGTGTATTAAAGTGTTGAGCCCTGCTGCAAGGTGAGTGTATGGTATGATAGAGGCTTCCTATGGGACCCAGTCACCTATGGCCTAGAAAGCTATTGAGGAAGCACATTACATAGTTTTGGTACATCAGTTAAAAATGCTTATTTATGATAAAGTAACTCATTCATGGATTCCTCATATATTTATTGCACTGTCCTTGGCTCTGTGTTAGATACTGGGTATGTGTCTGAGAATAAGACTGCCATGAGAATTATGGTTTGGCTTGGGAAACAGGATAAAAATAAATAACAGAAAATTATAATACAATGTGGTGTGATGAAAAGGCAGTTAGAGGAAGCTATGGGGGCCATGAGAGCATATAACCTGGACCTGAAGGGTCATGGAGATTTCTGGATAAACTGACATTTATTTTGAACCAGAGGATGAGTATGAGGTAAGAAGCTAATGAGCTACAGATATGTGGTTAATGCCCTTAGTCTAGCAAGCAACTTATTGAATGGATGCTATGTTCCTAGGGGCTTGTTATCACTCTTTTATTTAGACATTTCTCTTGTTGGAAGTTTCATGTGGACCTTGTACGTTGACATGAAGTTGGGGCTTTATGTGAGGCTAAGGTCTTTAATGTCATTTCTAGTGGAAAAATCATTCACGCTGAAAACCTTTGCTATGCACCCCACACTGTAATTAATATGTTGATTCCTGACCCCCAAGGTAGTGATATTAGGAATGATATTAGGAAGGGGGACCTTTGGGAGGTGATTATGTCATGAGGGCAAAGTCCTCATGAATAGGATTAGTGCTCTTTTAAGAGTGCTGAGGGAGCTGGCTTGCCTCTACCACCATCTGAGGACACAGCAAGAACACAGGTATTTGAACCAGGAAGCAGGAGGCCCTCCACCGACACCACATTTGCTAGCACCTTGATCTTGGACTTCCCATTCCCTAGAGCTGTGAGAAATAATTTTCTGTTGTTTATAAGCCACCTAATTTATGCTGTTTTAAAATAGCCACCCACATGGATGAAGACAAAATCCCAAGTAGGAACAGTAAGAGAAATTTAGCTTTGTAGCCATTCTGTACATACAGGTTAAGGGTGGTATATTAGAAGTTACAAAACTTGTGGAGGACTTGAATGGCACCAGCATTGACCTGAGGTCAAACCAAACAATAACAGAATTTAGAGACAATCCTTAAAACCTGAGAGACATTTTGAGAAAAAACACAAGGAAAGCCTTCACAGAGTTTATTTTTTGGAACTTTTATTCTCTAAAATGTATCACACACTGAAATTATAGAAAAGTTCAAGACTTTGGACAAATAAATGTCTGATGGATTCGTAATAGGCTATTAAGGAAATCTAGGGCAATTTAGAATAAATCACATTATTATTAAGTTTTGACATCATGGAATGTTTAAAATGCCTCAATGAAACTATCAGAGGGAGACACTGGCAGAGATGGATTAGGAGACCCAAAATTATGATGCCCTTTCCTTTAGTGGGTATCCTAAATGACATGTGTTTTTATTTGTACAAACACTCTCTTGAACTCTTCTTTTTACCTTACTGAAGAAAGGCGTATAGCATCAGAGAGCTGTGAGTAACTGCACACAGCAAACAGCAGGTTTGTTACCTGTCTCACTGCCCATTTCTCCTGCCATATTTACCAATACATTCTCTGTCTTTTTTTCTTTTCTTCTTTTTTTTAGACCTTGATTCATACAACTACCTTAAAAACATCATGAGTGCCTGCTGGTTTATTCCTTTCAGAGCTCTGAACTCGAATCTTGAGTTCATCATCATGGGAGTTTCTTTCACATATGTTAGTATGGGAGTCAGCCGGTGAAACAATAGCTCACCATTTGATATGGCCTTTAGATGAATCTATCTGTCCATGGAAGTCTTGTATGTTGATTATGTCAGGACATGGAACACAATTCTTCAGGAAAAAACTATGGAAAAAGGGCTCTGGCTGAGTAGTGAAATGACCGTGTTATGTCATCTCATTTTTTGGGGAACTGCTTTCCTAACCTACAAGGACTAGAGAACAAGTTATTCAGCCAACTCTTCTTTCCAGTTAGTTTCCCTGAATCATCTAGGTGATCACTGGTGTGTTTTAAGGTATATTTTGGTCAAAAGTTTCAAGATTGTTGGCACAGTTTTTTATGTCCCTTTGTCCTGTGCAAAGATTATGTCATAATTTGGCGAATTGCAGGAACAGGCAGCAAAATCACCAGGGAATGGTGGTGAAGATGATCTTGAGGCTCTCCCCTGAGACCTGCTTGAACTCTTTTCTCCCACCTGCTCCTGGCTGCTCTCTGCCTTAGGTGGGTTTGGCCTAGCATCTTCATCTACCTTCAGGAGAACTGCATCCAAATCCTACTGTCTACTACCCATCCCTCAGAGTAGTTTGTAGCCTTGGTCTGCCTAGGAGTCTGCCTTATTACTTCTGTCCTGTTATTAATGGGCTTTTAAAATTCTGATGCTTTTATTTAAAATGGAGAGAAGAACTTGAGTATGGAAAGCATGTAGCTGAGATACCAGACAAGGTGAAGTAGGAGTCTTCAGATGGGGCAGGGTGGGAGGTGACTTCTCATTCCTTAATATTTTTTTCTAAGATTCAAATGACAACTTATTATTTTTCTACATAATTTCTAAATTTGTTGTCATTATGTGTATCGAGTAAAAGATAAAATGTCTTTAATTTCTCTTCTTCCAGAAAGCTTGTGCTTACCTGCCTGTTAGAGCAACTGAATCTCTCTTCTTTAATAAATTTTAGAAACTTTTGGCAACTTATTCAGTAGGTTAAAGGAAAATTACAATCTTGTTTTTTTTTTTTTTTTTTTTTGAGACGAAGTCTTGCTCTGTCACCAAGGCTGGAGTGCAGTAGTGTGATCCTGGCTTGCTGCAAGCTCTGCCTCCCGGATTCACAGCATTCTCCTGCCTCAGCCTCCCAAGTAGCTGGGACTATAGGCATCTGCCACCATGCCCAGCTAATTTTTTTTTTTTTTTTTTTTTGTATTTTTAGTAGAGACGAGGTTTCACCTTGTTAGCCAGGATGGTCTCGATCTCCTGACTTTGTGATCTGCCTGCCTTGGCCTCCCAAAGTGCTGGGATTACAGATGTGAGCCACCACGCCCGGCTACAATCTTGTTTTTTGAGACGGGGTCTCACTCTTTCACCCAGGCTGGAGTGCGGCGATGTGATCATGGATCACTGCAGCCTTGACCTCCTGGGCTCAGACAAGCCTCTCACCTCAGTCTCCAGAGTAGCTGGTCCCACAGGTGCATGCCGTCATGCCCTACTAATTTTTAAAAATTATTTTTAGATATAGGGTCTTGCTATGTTCCCAGGCTGGTCTCGAACTCCTGGACTCAGGTGATCCTCTCATCTCAGCCTCCCACAGTGCTGGCATTATAGGCAAGACCCACTGTACCCAGCTGAAAATTACAAACCTAATACAGGCCATTGTAATATGTGAAACAATACAAGGATGTCTATTTTAAAAAGCTAGTAATATTCTGTCTAGTACCCAGTCCCCTCAAATCCTATTGTCATAAACAACTAGTGTTAAAGCCTGATGTGTATATACTTTGCCATCGTTCTTCATGCTCATATAGGCCCATACAAGCATATATGACAACATGCCTAGGTTTCCTCCTCAAACATGAGCTCTTACTACATAATATCCTCCACTTTCCATTTTTCCCCCTAAAAATGTACCATGGGCATCCCTGTGGATGAGTAGATGTCTCTAACCCTGTTGTGTCCAATGCAGTAGCCACTAGCTGCATATGGCTACTGAGCATTTGAAATATAGCCAATCCTGATTTCTAGGTTTAGTGTGAAAATAAAAAAGAATGTACAATACCTCACTTATAATTTTTATGTTGATTATAGGTTAAAAGAATACTTTGAATATATTGAATTAAATGCAATATTATTGTTAAACTAGATTTTACCTATTTCCTTTTATTTTTAAAACATGTGGCTACTAGAAGATTTAAAGTTACTTGTTTCATGTTTGTGTTGGACAACACTGCTCTAACCCATTCTTTATAATGGTGCATTATACTCCTCATAACTTCGTGTAAATATTAGTAAGTTGGTGATTTATTTCTATAGTAAAAAAAGTATTTTGTTTGAACCTCTTTCCATGAAGAATTCTTTATCTGAGTATCATGGTCTAGAAAAGTGGTAATTTGTTTTTGAAGACCACACTAAAGCTGTCACAGCTAATGCAAAAGATACATTCCTAATTGCATTTTTTTTTTTTTTTTTTTTTAAAGACAGGTCTTGCTCTGTTGCCCAGGATGGAGTGCAGTGGTAATCTTGGCTCACTGTAATCTCTGTGATATGGTTTGGCTCTGTGTCCCCACTCAAATCTTATCTTGAATTGTAATCTCCATAATCCCTATGTGTCAAGGGTGGGACCAGGTGGAGGTAATTGAATCATGGGGGCGGTTTCCCTCAAGCTGTTCTAGTGATAATGAGTGAGTCTCATGAAAACTGATGGTTTTATAAGCATCTGGCATTTCCCCTGCTTGCACTCACTCTGTCCTGCCGCCCTGTGAAGAAGGTGCCTGCTTGTCCTTTGCCTTCTGCCATGACTGTTAAGTTTCCTGAGGCTTTCCCAGCAATGTGGAACTGTGAGTCAATTAAATCTGTTTCCTTTATACCTTACCCAGTCTTGTAATGAGATTGAACTAATTCACTCTGCCTCCCTGGTTCAACGATTCTCACGCCTCAGCCTCCCAGCTAACTGGGGTTACAGATGTACGCCACCATGCCCAGCTAATTTTTGTATATTTTGTGGAGACGGAGTCTTGCCATATTGCCCAGGCTGGTCTTGAACTCCTGAGCTCAAGTGATACCATATACCATATATGACAGCATATATAGTATTTGGTTCTCCATTTCTGAGTTACTTCACTTAGAATAATGGTCTCCAGCTCCCTCCACGTTGCCGCAAAAGACATTATTTTGTTCTCTTTTATGATTGAGTAGTATTTCATGGTGTATATATATACCACATTTTCTTTATTCACTCATTGGTTGAGGGGCACTTAGGTTGGTTCCCTATATTTGCAATTGTGAACTGTGCTGTGATAAACATGTGCATGTAGGTGTCTTTTTTGTATAAAGTTTCCTTTCCTTTGGGTAGATACCCAGTAGCGGGATTGCTGGTTTGAATGGTAGATCTACTTTTACTTGTTTAAGGAATCTCCATACTGTTTTCCATAGAGGATGTACTAATTCACATTCCCACCAGCAGTGTTTAAGTGTTCCCTTTTCACCATATCTATGCCAACATCTATTGTATTTTTGACGTTTAAAAATGGCCATTCTGGCTGGGGTAAGGTGGTATCTCATTGTGGTTTTACTTTACATTTCCCTGATTATTAGTGATGTTGAGAATGTTTTTCATATGTTTGTTGGCCATTTGTATATCTCTTTTTGCGAAATGTCTATTCATGTCATTTGTCCATTTTGTTGGATGGGATTATTTGTGTTTTCTTGCTGATTTGTTTGAGTTCCTTATAGATTACGGATATTCGTCCTTTGTCAGATGAATAGCCTGCAAATATTTTCTCCCATTCTGTGGGTTGTCCATTTACTCTGATTGTTTCTTTTGCTGTACAGGAACTTTTTTAGTTTAATTAGGTCCTATTTATTTATTTTTGTTGCATTTGCTTTTAGGGCCTTAGTCATAAATTCTTTGCCTAGACCAATGTCCAGAAGAATTTTTCTTAGGTTTTCTTCTAGAAATTTTTACTGTTTCAGGTCTTAGATTTAAGACTTTGATCCATCTCGAGGTGATTTTTAAAATATGGTAGAGATAGAGAGCCAGTTTTATTCTTCTACATGTGGCTATCCAGTTTCCCCAGCACCATTAATTGAATAGGGTATCCTTTCCCCAACTGATGTTTTTTTATGATTTGTTGAAGATCGGTTGGTTGTAATTACTCAGCTTTATTTCTGCATTTTCTATTCTGTTCCATTGGTCTGTGTATCTAATTTTATACCAGGACCGTGCTGGTTTGGTTACTATAACCTTGTAGTTTAAAGTCAGATAATGTGATGCCTCTAGATTTGTTCTTTTTGTCTACTATTATTTTAGCTATTTGTGCTCCTTTTTGGTTTCATATGAATTTTAGGATTTTTTTTCTAAGTATAAGACAAATGATGTTGGTATTTTGATAGAAATTGCATTAAATTTGTGGATTGCTTTGGGCAGTATGGTGGTTTTCACAATGTTGATTCTTTTAATCCACGAGAATGGGATGTATTTCCATGCGTTTGTGTCATCGATGATTTATAGAATTTGGCTGTGAATCCATCTGGCTCTGGGATTTTTTTTGTTGTAGTTGTTGGCAAGTTTTTAAATTACTGATTCATTCTCACCTACTTGTTATTGGTCTGTTCAATATTTCTATTTCTTCATAACTCAAGCTTGGAGGGTTGCATGTTTTAGGAATTTATTCATTTCCTCTAGATTTTCTTTACTTTTCTTCCTTTCTTTTTTATTTTTTTTTTAGACAGAGTCTTGCTCTGTCACCCAGGTGGGAGTGCGGTGGCATGATCTTGGCTCATTGCAACCTGCACCCCCTTAGTTCAAGTGATTCTCATGCCTCGGCCTCCTGAGTAGCTGGGATTACAGGCATGTGCCACTACACCCAGCTGATTTTTTGTATTTTTAGTAGACACGGGGTTTCGTTATGTTGGCCAGGCTCGTTTTTAACTCCTGGTCTTACTGATATGCCTGTCTCAACCTCTCAAAGTGCTGGGATTACATATGTGAGCCACTGTGCCCGGCCTCCTCTAGATTTTCTAGTTTGTGAGTATGGAGGTGTTCATAGTAGTCTTGAACAATCTTCTGTATTTCTGTGGTGTTTGTTGTAATGTCTCTATTTTCACTTCTAATTGAACTTATTTAAAACTTGTCTCCTCTTGGTTCATTTAGCTAATGATCTATCAATTTTGTTTATCTTTTCAAAAAACCAACTTTTTGTTTCATTCATCTTTTGTTTTGTTGGTTTTTTTTTGAGATGGAGTCTGGTTCTGTCACCCAGGCTGGAGTGCAGTGGCATAATCTTGGCTCACTGCAATCTCTACCTTCTGGGTTCAAGTGATTCTCCTGCTTCATCTTCCCAAGTAGCTGAGATTACAGGTATGCGCCACCATGGCCGGCCAATTTTTTTCCTTTTAGTAGAGATGAGGTTTCACTACGTTGACCAGGCTGGTCTTGAACTCCTGACCTCAGGTGATCCACCCACATTGGCCTCCCAAAGTGATGGGATTACAGGAATGAGCCACTGCACCCAGCTGTGTTTTTTTTTTTTTCTCTCTTTGTTTTGCTTTCAATCTCACTTAGTTCTGCTCTGATCCTTGTTATTTCTTTTCTTCTGCTAGTTTTGGGTTTGGTTTGTTCTTATTTCTCTAGTTCCTTGAGGTGTGACATTAGGTTGTCAATTTGTGATCTCTCAGAATTTTTGGTGTAGGCAGTTAGTGCTATAAACCTTACTCTTAGCATGCTTTTGCTGTATCAGAGAGGTTGTGATAACTTGTGTCAGTATTGTCATTCATTTCAAAAAACTTTTACATTTCTGTCTGGATTTCATTGTTGACCCAAAAATCATTCAGGAGCAGATTGTTTAATTTCTATATATTTGTATAGTTTTGAGGTTCTTTTAGGAGTTAATTTCTAGTTTTTATTCCATTGTGGTCTGAGAAGATACTAGGTATGAGTTCTATTTTTAAAATTTATTTAGACTTGTTTTGTGGCCTATCATGTGGTCTATTTTAGAGAGTGTTCCATGAGTTGATGAGAAGAATGTATATTCTGCAGTTCTTGAGTAGAATGTTCTGTAAATATCTGTTAGGTCCATTTGTTCTAAGTGCAGTTTAAGTTCAGTGTGTTTTTGTTGACTTTGTGCCTCAATGATCAGTCTGGTGTTGTCATTGGATCACTAGACTCAATGATCAGTCTAGTGTTGAAGTCCCCCACTATTATTGTGTTGCTTTCTCTTTTCTTAAGTCTAGTAGTAATTGTTTTATGAATCTGGGAGCTCCAGAGTTAGATGCATATGTATTTAGGATTGTAATATTTTCTTGTTGGATTGATCCATTGATTCTCTTATCATTATATAATGACCTGCTTTGACTTTTTTTTTTTTAACCGTTGTTGTTTTAAAGTCTGTTTTATCTAAGAATAGCCATTCCTGCTTGCTTTTGGTTTTTCTTTGCATGGAATATCTTTTTCAAATCCTTTACCTTGAGTCTATAAGAATCTTCACATGTTAGGTGAGTCTCTTGAAGACAGCAGATATTTGGTTTGTGACTTTTAAAAATCTATTCTGCTTAGTTGTATCTTGTAAGTGGAGCATTTAAGCCATTTACATTCAATGTTAATATTGAGATGTGAGGTGCTGTTCCAGTCATCATGTTGTTACCTAGTTACTTTTTTCCTTCATTGTGTTATTATTTTCTAGGCTCCGTGAGTTTTATGCTTTCAAGAGGTTTTATTGTGGCACACATCAACCTTTTGTTTTAAGATTTATAACCCATTTTTAGCATTTCTTGTAGGGCTGGTCTGATAGTGACAAATTCCCTCAGCATTTGCTTGTTTGAAAAAGACTTTATTTCTCCTTCATTTACGAAACTTAATTTTGCTGAATAGAAAATTGTGGGCTGACAGTTATTCTGTTTAAGGAGGCTAAAGATAGGACCCAGACCACTTGTGACTTGTAAGGTTTTTTTTTTTTTTTTTTTTTTGAGACGGAGTCTCGCGCTCTGTCACCCAGGCTGGAGTGCAGTGGCGCGATCTCGGCTCACTGCAAGCTCCACCTCCCGGGTTCACGCCATTCTCCTGCCTCAGCCTCCGAGTAGCTGGGACTACAGGCGCCCGCCACCTCGCCCGGCTAGTTTTTTGTATTTTTAGTAAAGACGGGGTTTCACCATGTTAGCCAGGATGGTCTCGATCTCCTGACCTCGTGATCCACCCGCCTCGGCCTCCCAAAGTGCTGGGATTACAGGCTTGAGCCACCGCGCCCGGCCGACTTGTAAGGTTTATGCTGAGTAAATCATACTTTAGAATCAGAGGACCCGGGCTGAAGTTTGGCCTCAGCCATTTAAAAGCTAAGAGATCTTGGGTTAGTAATTTAATCTTTCTGAACCTTGAATTTCTCATTTAGTGAGATAAAATGACTCCCCATATAACACTCTTTTCTTCCATGCCATTATGCCTCTTAAAGTTGATGGGAGAAACTGATGATTTGAAATGAATCAACTAGGACAATAAATTATTTTAGATTCTGTTATTAAAAGTGTAGTCAATTTTAATAAAATATGCATGGTAATAATGTCATAAATTTGTGTATCATTTTATTTCAACTGAATTGTGTTGCGTTTCTAGTTCCTCTATTTTGGGGTCATGGATACAACTGACTCAGCCTTGCTCATTGTTGTATAATTAGTAGTGGAGATAGGTCTGGGTTCTTCAACTTGTCTTTAATTTTGTTCCCTGTTCTTTACAATACACCATTACACTGTTTTCCAATATCTTCAAGCCTTCTATATGCATTGTAGTGACTAAATCCTTCCAAGAAGGAAAACTGTTTTAAAGTTGAAAATCTGGGAAATATAAATCTTGTACATACAGTTTGGCTATAACATAAGGAAATATTTATAAGCAGGAAATTTACCCTAATGACTATTACAGAAGGTCTCACATTCACTGGTAGCAGTCTTCTTTGGGGATTCTGGCTGTCCCTGTGCAGGAGTCCTCACTTTTAGGCTCCAGTGTCTCTCTGTGATGCTGCAGGCTAGAAGGGAAGGAGGATTGCCTCATAGCCAACAGAGAGCATCAGCTTAGTGACTCCTGAATTGGCTTTGGCTAACTGTCCAGGGTTAATGACCTTGTTGCAAAGCCTCTGTCAGTCACTTGGACAGGATTGGATGACTTCCATCAAGCAGGCCAGGCAAACTTCAAAGCTTCAGAACTGTGTCTCCTAGGGAGAAAGAAAAAGTAGAGGGAGGTATATCGGAGATTCTTGTTGGGCCAATAAATGCATTTGTGTGTGTGTGTGTGTGTCCCTCAATAGAAATGCTCAGGTTACCTTTGACTACCAGGCAAAGGCCACACTACTCTAAAAGAGTATATATCCCAGATGGTTATATCCCAGAGGCCATCAAGTCCTCCAAGAAGAAATTGAGCTATCAGAACTCTGATAGTCCAGTGGCTGACTGCACTTTCCCAGAGTTTCATGTTATTCATTTCTAGAAAGTAATTTTAGTTGATTGCCTTGTGGTCTTTTTGAATGAGGGATTTTAGGAAATAGGAGAAAATTGAAAGGATTGGCTCACCATCAAAATATATCCCTTCTAAATGCTCCTAAGGACAATGCAACTGCCAATTTGGGATGGAAACTTGTTGGAATTTCTCTCTGGAGGTTTTTAATGCAAGGCTAGACAACTGTCTTTCTTGGTCCATTTAGTTGGATGCCTGCCTGGGACAGGAGTATCAGATGACCTTACAGTCCCTTCCAGTACTGATTTTTTTGTGATTGGGTGGTAGATCCATAAGGCTATATTAGTTAGGCTGAGGATTTTACCTGTCCTGCCTGTCTGCTTTAATATTTGGCCCAATGTCTCTTAATTTTGTCTCTCTAAGCAAATCTAAAATTATTTGAGGTCTGGGATGCCACCTTGTGCTTCTTTCATGTTCTCCATAGAGTAGATATAGGGTGGAGAAAACTTCTGGAGCAGGCTTCTAGAGGAGATGGTGTCCAGGGAGATGGGAACAAGGTCCCAGGTGGGAGGTTGACTACTGGGAGGTTGATTACTGGGGAGAAGGATACCAGATTTTCTGAGTTGGGAGGGAAGGAATCAAAACTGCTGTGTCTGTATATTATGGACTGAATGTATGTGTCCTACATCACCCACCAAATTCATATGTTGAAGCCCTAACCACTAGTGTGGTTTTATTTGGGGTAAGGAAGTAATTAAAGCTAAATTAGGTCATAAAGGTGGGGCTCCTATCTGATAGGATTAATGTCCTATTTATAAGAAGTGACACCAAAGCATTGCACTCTCTCTCTGTGTGCACATACATTGAGGAAAGGCCACGTGAGGGCATAGTGAGAAGGTGGTTACCTGAAAGCCAAAAAGCAAACCCTCACCAGGAGTTCAACCATGCTAGAACCTTGATCTTGAACTTTCCAACCTCCAGAACTATGAGAAAACAATTCTGTTGTTTAAGCCACACAGTCTGTGGTATTTTGTTATGGTAGCTTGAGCAGACTAATACTCTGTATATATAAGTTAATAGATAGGCAAGAGAAGGTGAGGGAGAGCACATTTTTTAATAGCAGTTTTGTTGATAAAGTGTGAGGCAAGATCATCTATGGAAAGAGAGGAATCTAGGGGCTGAGTAGGAAATAGATGGTAAACATTTGGAATAATTTTTGTGGGGAATAGAAGAGGGTGCTGACAAAGGACAAATCAAAGGCTTGTTGGTTAATGCCAGAGGCTCAGATGAACTTGGAATCTGTGAATATGCAGTGTAACCAACCCTGTGAACTACTGGGTCTTTCTCAGCAGTGTATCTGGTAGATATAGGGGTAGGAATTGAAGCATTGATTCAGGATTGGGATTTTCCTGAGAAATACGGTAGAAAAATAGGGACCCAAGGTAATCAAAGTTAGAAGACAGAAAAGAGTTTAAGCAATTCATCCAGGGATGTAGCATTGGCAGGAAAGAAAAAGTGCTGCTGGTTGGGAAAAAAAAAAAAAAAAAGAAAAAAGAAATTGGAGGAGCCAAAGAACGAGAATACCCTGTGAGGCCAAGAAGCAAGTGTAGTAGGAATAAGGAAATGAGAGAACTCAGAAGACTGGAAAATATGGCCAAGAAGTAGAATATCAGGGTTCAGGATTGGGTGATGACAAAACCCAGCCAGAGCGTGGCCATGAGGAGGGATAGTCCAAATGCAGTAGAGTAGCACCTCCAACATTTTTGGCACCAGGAACTGGTCTTGTGGAAGACAATTTTTCCATGGACTGGGGGTGGGGATGGTTTCAGGGTGATTCAAGCACATTTACTGTGCACTTTACTTCTATTATTATTATACTGTAATATATAATGAAATAATCATACAACTCACCATAATATAGAACTGGTGGGAGCCCTGAGTTTGTTTTCCTGAAACTAGGCGGTCCCATCTGGGGGTGATGGGAGATAGTGACAGATCACCAGACATTAGATTCTCATAAGGAACATGCAACCTAGATCACTCACATGCACAGTTCACAATAAGGTTTACATTCCTATGAGAATCCAGTGCTGCCGCTGATCTGACAGCAGGGAGAGCTCAGGTGGTAATGCGAGTGATGGACAGTGGCTGTAAACAAAGATGAAGCTTTGCTTTCTCATGCCTGCTGCTCACCTCCTGCTGTATGGCCCAGTTCCTAACAGGCCACGGATGGATACCAGTCCGTGGCCTGGGGATTGGGGATCCCTGCAGTAGAGTAACTGTGAATAGTTAGGAAGACCTGTGAGTTTCAAGAACTCATTGTTGGAAGGGTTATCACATGGGTGATTTATCTTCATGGACATGCTTATCTCCTAGGATTCGTTTAGGAGTAAGAGTGGAAAGAACTGTGAGTGAGATCTCAAAGAACTATAACGGGGGGAGCACACAGTGCTTTGAGGGTCTGTAAGTGGACCTCCTAACCCAGACTTGGGAGTTAGGTCAGACTTCTGGGGGAAGTGATAGCTGATATGAACCCCCAAAGATGAATGAGGTTAGCCAGGGGAGGGAGAGGCAGAGCAGAGAAGAGAGTGATGAGAGAGGAGAATTATTCCATATAGAAGGAAGTAGAATGTTCAATAGATGAATGTTTTATAAAGTGCCTAGGTTCATAAAATAAAAGGTAATCTGGAGGCATGGAACCTATTATTAAATAAAATAGTCTATAGCTTAGTAATCCTCTTCACTTACAGTCACTCTTATGATGTTATTTTTAATTTTTTAAAACTTAAAAAATTAATGCAGGCATTTGGGGACTGCACTCCATATCCTTACATTCACAACAGATTATGAAACCATTTGGTGTGTGAAAGGAGAGGAAATGTTCCCCATGACCTGTCTTCCTCACACACTGCATGACTTAGTCCTTTCTCTCCAGATTCATTTTCAATTATAGAACAAGTGCATTTTTATTCTACATGGCTGAATTGCAAAAGACAAGACATGGACTGGTAAAGCAGAGGAGAACAAACAGTGAAAGATGGATAATATACCCAAAAGCATTTTGATTTGTGCCTTGATGAGATGTAAATGGGGGGAACATTCTCAGTATTCATATTTGACAATTTTTTGAAAGTATTCATATTTGCATGTGAGGAGAACTCACAGAAGAGAGCCAAAATGTCTGTAAAGAAAAGTAAAGTCATACAAGAAGTCAACTCTATTTCAACTAAGTATCCTGGGTCATAAATTATTTCCAAGGAGATTTTGCTAACTGACACACTGGACTTGGAACCTATGCACCTTTTCCCACCTTGTTCTCACTGTGAAAAAAGGCTGGAGGTGGTGCAGTGTGAAGAGTTCAGGCTTTGAATCAAGATGGAATTGAGCCTACCTTCTGACTCTGTCATGCTGTTGGGGTGAGCAGTGCGACCTTAGAGCATGTGTTCAAACTTCTCTGAGCCTCCATTTCAGCATCAGTAGAAGAACAAGCAAAAACTTAAGTTAAAAGGGGGATGTGAAGATTGGAAATTATGTATGTAAAGTACTAAGAACAATATCTGATACAGAGGAGGCATCCAATAAATGGCAGCAATCAGCTACTACTGGTACTACCACTAGCACTCTCTTCAATAAATGAATCTGCACAATAGAGGCACTGCCTGCAGGGGATGTTTAATACCTGTATGCTGCACGCTTAATAAATTCTTGCCTTAAAAACAATTCAAAATGCAAATAGCACCTCTGCAGTGCTGTGCACAGAGCCAGACTTCCTCTAGGGTTTTGTCTAAAAGACATTTTTTTGGTGAACTTAGGTATATGTGTGTGTTTGTGTGGGTGGGGTCTTGGGGAGACAGGAAGGTGGTTGAGAGGCTGAGAGTGGCTTCCTTCCTCTAAGAGCACACTTTAAAAGTCTAGCACTGTAGAACTTCTCTCAAACTGACTTAGAGGAATAATCCAACCCTAATAGCATTGCACAAATGCCACTGGGATCCATTTTTCAGAGGAAAGATAGTGGCTGTCTTGGCAGTATCCCTAGCTCTTTCTTTGAAGAAGAGCTTGGAGCAGAAGGCATCAGAGTGTTTGGCATAAGGGCTGTGATCTGCTGGAAGGGAGATTAAGTGCTGGGCCTTCTTGTAAGAGCCCCAGTGTTACAAGTTGTGAGGGGGCTTTACTGTTCACATTCCTGGTTTAAGCAATGGCACATGTCCAGTTGTACTGCATGCGGTATAGCTTTCACTTCTAATTGTGCACCTGTCCTGAGTAGATGCAAAGGGGCTTCCATCTTCTTGCTTGATAAACAAATTAAGTGATGTTTAGACTTGACTTGTTTGCATAGCCTCTAGTGCATACATTTTTAAGTGTATAATTCCTGTTCTGATACCCCTGGAAATAAGAAAAGCAAATTTGCTGTATTAGAAAAGCTTCATGGAAAGGTGTCACTAGGACAATATAGCAGGGATCAAGGCACAATGGAGGAGATAAGGTACATATTGGCTTTGTGATTTTGGAACTGGGAAGCACAATCTCTGGGAGGACAAGTTTTGTTTTGTTTTTTCTCCTCCAGTAAACACAGTTCAATTTCTAGGAAAATCCCTGAGAAAGCTGTGAGCACATCTTCTTTGGACTTCCTGATGATAGACCTTCATCTGCTTGGAATGAATGAAGGAAGCCTACCTATGGGCAGAGAGATTGACCAAGTAACTGCTAGTCTCACACTTTACCCAACTGAGTCCATATTAAAGAGTAAAGCTGCATATTTTAAACAAAGTATTTAAAAATATTTAGATGAGCAGATTTCTGGAGTCATACAACTAGCAAAGTATTTATATTGTCCTAATCCACTTAAGTAAACCTGGCTCATATTGGCAAATGCATACTAGTAATTGACAAGATAATCCCACAGGTATAGATACTGGAAGATTTATCCTGGTTGAGTAACATCCCTTGTTTGGCCTGAAACCTTTTTTCCATTGCTGGCTGAAGCCTCAGGACTGACAGCCTAGCTTGACATCCATTTCTAGCTTGGTCTTGGCACCACCTCCCCTTTACCCCCCAAGGACGTGAAATATGAATCTCCTTGCTGACCTCAGCACCGTCACTTTCTCCCCATCCTGGGCCCCAAGGAACTGAATAATGGGACCACCTGACATCTTGTCCCATATAACTCTACTCTGTTAGAGGAGGCAGAGTTGCGTTAACCTCTTGGAGCTAATATCTCTGTTAAGGGAAGAACAATTAGGACATTTATAATGCCTATTACTGTTTTCTAAGACAGGGGTATTCATCTTTATAGATTTCATGAAATAAAATTATACTCCTAATTCTGCCAGTTATATTTAAATTCGCAAGATATTGCATATCAATGCAGGGAGTTGAGTTCAGCAAGCCTACTTTCAAAGCTAACAGTTCTAATGATAAGTCCTTTTAATTGAAAATTTAGCTGAACTTCACTAGTTGATCACAGACATAATCCTTTAGCAAACAGAACATTGCATCTAACTTCTTTTTGCCTCTTGACTACGCCTTGAAGAAGTGAGAGATTCTGAGATCCAGTCTCTTCCCGTTGTGAGAGTTGACTATGGGCATATACTGCAATCTGATTTACAGAAAAGAAATTCCTGGGAGAGGTAAATTTGTTCCACAAAGTTCTAATCATAATTATTCTGCTCACTAAAAATGACTATGGTAATGAGCACTGTGCCAGGTCCGTGAAGGACATCATCCATCAATCAATCCATCATCATTATCATCATCATCATGTCATTGAAAGTACTTTATGTCTCATCTCAAAGTTCACAAAACAATATTTCATGAGTATCTCGTTTGATTCTTCTGACAATCTCAGAGGTAGACAGGTTAGGCATCATTTATCCTCATTTTGCAGATAAATAAACTGTGGCCCAAAGAGGTTGAGACTTGCTTGAGTTCTTACAGCTAGAAAGTGTCCTGGCTTTCAAAGAAACCAGCTCTTTGAAATCTCAGTCTATCCTTTCACTGTGGTGCCATTCTGCATTGAAAGTGTGTATTGTAAGAATGCAGGGGTCCTGCCAGGTGCTTTGCAGGCTGATAAATCATCCTACAAAATGCCTTAGAACCCATCAACATTATTATCTCTCACTTGCTGATCATAGTCTTTGGATGGGGAATCTAGCCTATCGCTCAGCTGTGTCCTGCTTTACAGTGAGAGGGGTTCATTGTTCTGATGTGAAGTCTGCTGCTTTGGGATGTGGTCTCTACCCAAGCCAGGAGAGTCAAGAAAACAGGACCATCATTTACTAGGAATCTTTATTGTGGCTCTATACTCCATGAACTTTGTGTGTGCAGCTGATAATTATAGAATGAAAAAAGTATTTTCAGGGAAATTAAGCCACTATGGGCAGAAGAGAAAATGGATTTACAAATAACAGTTACACTGGCCGGGCGTGGTGGCTCAAGCCTGTAATCCCAGCACTTTGGGAGGCCGAGACGGGCGGATCACGAGGTCAGGAGTTCGAGACCATCCTGGCTAACACGGTGAAACCCCGTCTCTACTAAAAAATACAAAAAACTAGCCGGGCGAGGTGGTGGGCGCCTGTAGTCCCAGCTACTCGGGAGGCTGAGGCAGGAGAATGGCGTAAAAACCCGGGAGGCGGAGCTTGCAATGAGCTGAGATCCGGCCACTGCACTCCAGCCTGGGCGACACAGCGAGACTCCGTCTCAAAAAAAAAAAAAAAAAAAAAAAACAGTTACATGATAATAATGATGATACATATTGCTACATCTTTTACTCCATACCAAAGATAACAGAACATGGCATTATATTGCTTGCTGATGCCCCCACCACCTTAAAAACAATAATGTAAATGGCTGGAAAGAGCCCTGAGTTGGCAGTCAGCAATATTCTGGTTCTCCTTGCCAAGTGTTTTCAGCTATAACTATATTTATCTATCCTTTGCATATTTCTCTACTTCACCTTGCTTTCCCCACCTGTAAAATTAGGATAATTTTGCCTAGACTTCATCCTCTATAACAGGATGGACGAACAATATTGCAGATGTGAAGCACTTGAAGGAACTATTGGATAGACAAGATGATAACAAACATCTCTGGCTGCTTGGACATGTGAGAGGGAATATTTAGGAGATATCATTAGTTGATATTTCATAATATTTTATGAAATATTTTCAAATGGATTCTTCCTTTGTGTGTCCCAAACTATTATATGTGCCTGCCTTTTACACATCAGGAAATGGAGGCTCTTGCTCAAGTCCTATAACTGGTAAAACGCAGAGTTGCATACAGCTTCTGACTCTGAAACACTTATCCTTATCCCTGCATGATGCTCCTCCTCTTATGTAAGGCCCAGGCTAAGTCTTGGACTTTATCCTAATTTAAGTATTCTGTGTTGGCCAACTGCTTGGGTGTTTCATTTCTGTGTTCTCTGTTTCACTACATTATGGGAAGTTTTATCTTTCACTTTTTTTTTTTTTTTTTTGTGGTGCGAGGAACAGCTTCCTGATGGGGGTCTGAGCCCCTGCACTGGGCAGAAATACAAGACCCAAGAAGCTTCTCACATAGCGTCATTATCAATGCCAGAGCACAGTCTTTAATGCTATCTCATGGCCAATATCATAAAGGTAACTTCGATTCTATCATGCCTTAGGTGAGAGATGAGGAGTAAACAGAGTGTTGGTTCATGGCACCCAAACCTTTGGGTTTACCCTTATCTTTCATGGTAATATTGTTTAATTAAGAATTAAATTTGAAACAATCTACATGTCCATCAAGAGGGATGGGTTAATATCTCATAGGACTGTTAAGGGGTTTAAAGATTAAATACATATAAGGTCTTAGAATAATGCCTAGCACATGTTAAATGCTCAATCCATGTTAGCTATTATTTTTAGAGTTACGAATAAAGAAGAATGACTATATTTGAGCTCTGCCAGAACCACACGTCCATACACAGAATAAATTCAGGGTTTTATTTCCAGGTCTGCCTTCACTTGATCCTAAAGTGATAGGTGATGACAGGACTCAGGCTCAATGATTCTGCCTGTGTATTTCCCCTTCATGACTACAGATGGCAACCACTTTGTCTTTTAGTAAGGTAGAAGATGTTGTGAAGGTCAGGTAAATGGCATTTCCAAATTTTTTATATCAGATTGAAGAAAAACTTACTATGACATAGTAAAAAATTTATCTGGCCTTGTCTCTTGTCCCTGGTTCTTGGCATAGTGATTCAGGAACCTTCAGAATTTCCTGAGTGATAGGCATGTCTTTTTTGTGCTAGATAACTTCAAGGTGGAGACTAGTCACCAGAAAGACCCAGCATGTGGTTAGGGGGTTGGAGCTTTGGAACGGCTTGACCTCTGAGGAAGGGAAGGGGCTGAAAATTGAGTTCAATCATGTGTCCAATGATTTAGTTAATCATACCTTTGTAATCAAACCCCAGTGAAAACTATGGACACTAATGCTATGAAGCTTCCTGGTTGATGAATGCATTGATGGGCCAAGGGTGATGTGCCCTGATTCCGCAGGAAGACGATGTGGAATTCCTGCACTCTTTTCTAGACCTTACCCTATCTGAATCCTTTGTAATAAAACTGTAATGATAAGCATAGCACTTTTCTGAGTTCTGTGAGTCATTCCAGCGAATTATCAAATGTGAAAAGATCATGGGAAGCCTTGAATTTGTGGTCAGTTCATCAGAAGTGTGGGTGGCCCGGGGATTCCCAGAATTTGTGGCTGCCATACGAAGTAAGGGCAATCTTGTGGAGGACTGAGGCTCTACACCTGTGGAGTCTGATGCTAACTCTGAGTGATTACTCTCAGAATTGAATTATATTGTAGTATACCCAGCTAGGGTGGAAAGAGAGTACACAGTCACCTGGTTTAACCAATCATTAGCAAAATCTCACATTCTCTCTTCCATCATTTGAAGAGCCTCATTTCACTACCATCATTATCTAGGACAGAGTAACCCAAACCAGAGGCTGGAAATATCTGGCTGTTACCATGTGCCCTATTCCCCTCACTTGTTCTCATCCTATGCCCTTTGATGCTTGTGAAAAGTTATGAGCAAAAATGATGGCAAAACCACTTAAATGCCATTATTTTTTCATTTGTACTCAGGAATTCTGCTCATGCATCAAATGCAGTCTTTCTTGATGTACAAATTGCGGTAATTGGTTTTCCTCATTTTCTTTCTTCCCACTTACTTTCCTCAACTAGGGACCACCAAGGACATATCCTTTCTGAATAACAATTTCACTTCCAAGACCGCCCAATCTGTCAGACTTGGAGCTCACACAAAAGTTTCTGCTCAGTGTTTAAATGCAACTCATTAATTTTAAGACACTTTACTCTTCCTCACTGCTTAGATTTTTAAGGAATGTAAATTGCACTTTATTTCAAAGCTGGAAAAAGCAACCAAAAAAAGTGCCAAGAATGATCTTGACTGGTTTTAAGTAATTGTTAAAGGAAGACATATAAGCATTCTGACCACGGATTACACAGCATCCTGGGAGAATCAGAGCTCTTGCTCTGTGTCCTGATGCAGAGGTTTTCTTTTTTTCTTTTTCTTTTTTCAACTTGATTATCCATCTGCAAACCAGACACCATTTCCCATTACCAGGAGCATATTCCAGCATTTCCTCCTGTCAAATTAAATTGGTGTGGATTTAGGAAATGCAGACCCATTCCAATACAAGCATAATAAGACAACATAAGAAATACAAATATGTTAGTAAATATATCTAATGCACAAGCACCTCAAGGCCAGATAGGTACAGGCTTTCAGAATATGCATGTATTCCAATTATATTGGTCTGTATGACTCTCCTTAGGAGATGAGGTAGAGACAATGGCAAACCAAACTTATGAAGACCATACAGAATTTGAACATCTTATAGGTGAAAAGATCTTCTTACCCATGAATCCTGTTTATAACCCTATTACCTCCAATAAATAGTCATCCAGCTTCTGCTGGAATAGTCAAAATACAGCCAAGGGTATCATGGGTTTCTGGAGTTGCCCACTCTTAGCTAGACAGACAGCTTTAATAGGTACATGGGCTGTTGTCCATTAGTTGTCCTATTGCTGTTGCTCTGTTCACGATCCTTCTCGCAGAGGTACATGTGACACTTTGGAAGCCTTCCCTATTTTCATCCCATTTGGGTTGCTGACCTGGCCATTACTCATTTTGCCATGGCCTAAGCCTCTGACTGTACCCTCTGCTGAGGATGGGCCACAAGCAGGGATTTGGTGGTAAAGGGATGGGAAGGAGGTTACAGAGAGGGTAACAACATTCAGGGAATCACTACTTACGCTAAGGCAATGGTGCTTACAAGAATCCTTGGGTAAGGAGTCCCAATGTTACAGCCACAATGCTTTGAAATCAGAAAATACTAAAATTAATTTCTACAGCTTTTAGGAAACATTTTAATTCTTACCACATGTATGTTCCTGCATTTTTAATAGGAAAGAGTGTAATTACTGAATGGCCATTCATTACAGAGGACATCAATAATGCATTGGATTTTGCAATATTTTCCCTAGTGCTATCATTGTAGTGATAGATTGTAAGTCTAAGCAGATTCAGTAATGCTACTGTGATTTATGAGAACATAATGTGTTTAGAAGGGCCTGGAAGTAAACTCTTCACACAGGGATGAGAGAAGGAGGTTGTCATGATGGTGGCAAGGGGTGGTAACTCTGCTATTCTATTAAGACTTTAGAAATATAGACTGTACTCCTGGATTCTTAATTAGCCATCTGCTTTCTCTGCTATTTTGCATCTCCAGAGAATTGTTGCAAGTATTTGTATTTCTACTTGTAATGAGGTATGATGGAACAAAAAGCTGGTTTGTGTTGATGTTTATGGGAAAAGTAGAAATTGGAGTAGAGTTTTGGTGCTAATATATTTCATGGGTCCAATGGGCCAAAGACTGTTTTTACTTATTGACTTGAATCTAATGAAACAGACTCAATTGCATTTAATTAAAACATTTATGGAGAGTCTACTATGCATAAAGCACATGGCAGTTGGTGTGAGTGAACCCATCAGAATAGCTTGAACACAGAGCAGTATAAATAAGTAACATCCATAAGAGGTGTTAAAAGTACCATTTGGGGTCAAAGGAAGAAGGGATCATATTTATCTAGTGTTTCATCTGGATTCTCATGAGAAAAGGCCCTGAGGCAGAATTCTATACGCTAATAGTTTACTAGGGATGCAACATCAAGGAAGCAACAGTGAGGCAGGAAAAAAAAAGTGAGGCAGGAAGGGAGAGAAAATACAAGGCAGTGCATCATCAAGCTGATTACAGCTTCCTACAAATCCAGATGGTTGCTCAGTCACGTGGGCCATCTCCAGAGAGAATGCATGGAACAGTTATCTCTCTGTCATAGACAAGGAAGAGGGAGCAATTTGTTTGCTGGCTTTTGCCTCTCTCCCACCTCTCATTAGTCTGAGTCTGCTTCATGAACACTGACTTTTTCACAGTTTTGGGTTGTGTTACTCAGCCCTCTAGGAGGTTTCTGGGGAGGCCAGAGCCTCAATAGGTCCAGTCAGTCCAGTGCACAGGGATGGTTAGTCGGTGTCTGTGGGTGCTTATTGGTTTGTGGTGGCAGCAGTGGTGGCTTGCAATTTATGATTATTAAAACAACATAAGCTGCCAGTGAGGTCATTCTGGCCTGGGAGTAAGGTGGGTGGGTAAGGCTGGGAGTGGGGAGATAGGGCTGAGGGAATCCAAGGTGGTCCATATCTATACAGTTAGGATTAGGAAAAGCTTTAGAGAGAAGATAACTCATAAGATGGCACTTAAAATGACAGGTAAGATTTTGGTAGGCAGAGATAGAGAGGATGTTTGTACTTATACTTGAATCAAGCAAAGGCATGTTTTGGTTGAGGGCACACTGAACGGTCAGTCCACTTTGCTTCAACTCTAAGATATGTGTAGAGGAGAATGGGAGAGAATATTGGAAATGTAGACAGGTTTGAGCAGGAAAGGCCTTGAGAGGAAGTATATCAGTCAGTTGTTGCTGCATAACAAACACAAAATCTTTTTTTTTTTTTAACCCAAACTAGTTTTTTATTCTTTATTATTTTATACTTATAAAAATATTCCAAACACATAAAGGGTTCAAAAGGATAATATACTCCCAGGTATCCAATATTCAGCCTCAAAAGTATTAATACATGGCCAATCTTGTGCCCTATCCACCTGAACTTATTTCCTCAATCCCCATAATTGTTTAGAAATTCCCAGATACCATAACACTCCATCAGTAAACACGTAGTTATACATCTCTAAAAGATAAGGCCTCCCCTTTGCAATGATAACCACAATACCTAAATCGCAGCCCTCCCCAAATCAAAAATTCCTTGATATCATCACTCAGTGTTGAATTGTCCTATAAATGATCATTTTATTTTATTTTATTTTATTTATTTATTTACTATGCCTTATATAGTTTATTATTATTTTTTATTATTATACTTTAAGTTCTAGGGTACATGTGCATAACGTGCAGGTTTGTTACATATGTATACTTGTGCCATGTTGCTGTGCTGCACCCATCAACTCGTCAGCACCCATCAACTCGTCATTTACATCAGGTATAACTCCCAATGCAATCCCTCCCGCCTCCCCCCTCCCCATGATAGGCCCCGGTGTGTGATGTTCCCCTTCCCGAGTCCAAGTGATCTCATTGTTCAGTTCCCACCTATGAGTGAGAACATGCGGTGTTTGGTTTTCTGTTCTTGTGATAGTTTGCTAAGAATGATGGACAAACACAAAATCTTAATGACATATAACAATAGGTGCATATTTCTTGCATATCTGCTGGTCAGTTGAAGTGGTTCTCCTTCAGGCTGCAGGTCTGTGGGTTGGCTGGGCAGCTCTGCTCTATATACATTCATTCTGGGGTCCAGGCTGAAGGGGCAGGAGGTCTCTGGAGGAAGCTCTTCTCACAGCAATGGTAGAAACTCAAGAGGATTTGTCCAACCACATAAACACACTTCAAACTGCTACTTGTGTTATGTTCAGTAACATAGGATTGTCCTGAGAAAGTTACGTGGCTAAGGCTAAAGATGGTGGAGACATGAATATACCCTGTCCTATGAGATCATGGCAAGCATTCTTCACTTTCCTTCGCAGGGAAGAATTATGACCAGTAATTCAATATAGTAGAGCCAGGGTGAGACACTTGTAGACTCAAGGAAAAGAACAGTATTTCATTCATTATGTTTGTTTTTGTGGTCCCAAGCACCGTGCCTAAAACATAGTAGGTGCTCAATGTTTGTTAAACGCGTGAGTGAATTAATGCCAGCCACCCTGCATTCAGCACTGTGGTAAGCATTGCAAACTGAGTTTGGGGCCTACCTCTTGAGAATTTTCTCCAGATCAGGCTTTAAGATATATAAAACTCATATTCACCTAGATTAAAACACTTATTTCAAGATAATTTCTCCAGAACTTTGCTTTTCCGTGTCCTTTTCTTACTCAAGAAACAATTATATCTTTTTAGTGGCCTTGTCAAAGATTAGTTGACCATATATACTTGGGTCCATTCTGGGCTTTGCATTCTGTTTCACTGGTTTGTGTGTCTGTTTTTATGCCCAGTACCATACTGTTTTTATTGCTACTGCTTTATGATTAATTTGAAATCAGGAAGTGGCATGCTTCCAACTTTGTTTTTCTTTCCCAAGATTGTTTCGCCTACTCAGGGTCTTTTGTGGTTCCATACACATTTAAGAATTTTTATCCATATATATATGATGGAATATAACTCAGCCTTAAATAAGAAGAAAATTCTGCCATTCGTGACAAATTCTCAAGAGGACATTATGCTAAGTGAAATGAGCCAGATAGAGAAAGAAAAATACCACATGTTCTATTTATATTTGGAATCTAAAAAGAAAAAAAATCAAAATCAAATATACAGAAACAGAGAAGTAGAAAGGTGGTTACCAGGGGTAGGGGGAAGGAGAAAATAGGGGGAAGGTGACATAGGTTGAAGGGTACAAAGACGCAGTTATATCAGATGAATAAGTCTAGAGATCAAATGTACAGAATGAGAACTATAGTTAATAATATTGTATCATATACTGGAAATTTGCTAAGAGTGTAGATTTTAGGTTCTCTTACTACACACACACGAAAGGTAACTAGGTGAGATTGTGGATATGCTAATTTGCTTGACTGTAGTAATCACTTCACTATGTATATGTATATCAAAACATTATGTTGTACACCTTAAAGAGATGTAACAAGAAACAAGATATAACCTCTTTTCCATTACCTTGTCAAGCTCCACATTCCTCTGCCTGACTTTCCTTAATCTGACTTTATTTTCCAATGCTCCTGACACAAACTGTCCTTACCAGTCACATCCTGTCTTTGCTGTTCCATTCCCTTCCTCTCCCTCCCTGCCCTTGATCCCTATCTTTTTCCTCAGGGCCTCTACCCGGGGGGCTGACTTTGTGAGGGATGCCTTTTTATCTCTCAGGTCCATCCATATACTGTTTACCCTTCTGGCTTGGCTAAATGTCTTCTTTCCCCCATAAAAACTCCTGTGACTGGAATATCTTAACTCTTTATTGCTTAATAATTGTCTCTTGTGGGTTAATCCCATTTGCCTGATCAGTTTGTGAATGGTTTCAAGGCAGGGCCCAAATCTTCTGCTGCTTTGGGTCTCTCTCACAGTGTCTAACATGGTGCTTGATGCACAGTAGATAAATAATAAATAAGTACTGATGGACTGATCCTATATGCACCATGTCCATATCTGATAAACTTGGCTATTGACCATTTTGTGTGCATTAGAAATAGACCCTTGGCAGCAAGAGAGGCTTCTACCTATATGTGGCATCCACGCAGTTGACCTGAGATAGCCCCTGCATCAGTAATTGGCAACTTTTTTTTTTTTTTTTGAGACAGAGTCTCACTCTGTCACCAGGCTGGAGTGCAGTGGCGCTATCTCTGCTCACTGCAACCTCCACCTCCTGGCTTCAAGGGATTCTCCTGCCTCAGCTTCCCGAGTAGCTGGGACTACAACACCTGGCTAATTTTTGTAATTTTAGTAGAGACGGGGTTTCACCACGTTGTCCAGGATAGTCTCCGTCTCTTGACCTCATGATCCGCCAGCCTCAGCCTCCCAAAGTGCTGGGATTACAGGCGTGAGCCACCACACCTGGCCAATTGGCAATTTTTGATGGGTGATCAGTGCATCTCTTCATAGTGTATTATTTAGAAGCCCCATGATTTAGTGGCTTTAAGAAAAGAGGCTGAAAAACCACCATGGCACTTGTACACCTATGTAACAAAACTGCACATTCTGCACATGTAACCCAGAACTTAAAGTATAATGAAAAAAAAAAAAAAAAGAGGCTGAAAAAGCAGGGCAAGGACTTGGCACCCACTGCTAGTGAACCTGAGGGAGCATGCCTGCCCCCTCTGCTGGGGCTCAGAGGATGTAGGAGATTATGTTATCCAAGCCTTGAAGAATGCCCATTCTCCTTTGGGCTAGGTGTTTCTGCTTGTTCATTATGCAAAGGAAGTATGAAAATAATAGATTGGTTTTTATTTCTCCCTTTGAAACCATGAAAACAGTGAACATATAGTTCCATCTCTGGCTGGGATAGAAAAGAGACATTGACATTGTCTTTTTTTTTTTTTTTTTTTTTTTTTGAGAGATGTGGTCTTGCTATGTTGCCCAAGCTGGTCTTGAACTCTTGGCTTCAAGTGATCCTCTAGCATTGGCCTCACAAAATATTGGGATTACAGGCATGAGCATCCATGTCTGACCCTGATATTGTCCTTTTTGATGAGGAAAACTCAATGTTTCTTTTACCACCTCCTAAACTCTACTGACTCGGGGGCTGTCTGAGTGAAGCTATCATTTCAAGGGAGCGTTATGCTGCCTAGAAGTTTGAATAAAAGCATTAACTCAGCTTCCTCTCTGTTTTATACGCTATTTACAACAACCAGTAGTTTTGTTGTTATGGAGCATGGCTGTTCAAAATTGTGAATAATCTAACTGTATCCTTCGCATATCTCTTTTACAGTCTTTGCTTTTTCTTTCTCCATGGCTTTCTAGTGCCTTGTTTTTCATTGCATCTGTTGCTGCAGGATGTTTTCCCCAACAGCTGTTCAGGACTGCACTACAATGTCCATATGGAATGGGCAGGATTGTATGTTTCCAACTTTCTTTATTTTTCTTCTTCCCAACTTCAAAACTTATCTAACTTGTGCTTCATTCTCTCTGGGCCTGCTGTCTGCTAAGGCTGATCCAATGGGTGTCATTCATTGTTTAAATCGCTTCATGATACACTTCTTAAAGAGATCTTCCTGGTGGAATGTAACGAGATGCTCTAAGTCATAGGATAATAATGACATGTCTTTTTCCAGCATCAGTTTTATTCAGTGGCAAGTAATTTAAAATATCCTAGAATACCAAGAGGAATGTTGATAAATTATGAAATAAAATGCAAAGTTCAAATGAAAATGTATGTTAAAGCATAAGATTTAATAAATGTGTGCTCTTTGTGGGGGTATTTTGGGCTGTGACCTCTACTTTCCCATGTTTTTACCCATAAAAGCTTTGAAGGGCAAAGCTTAAAAAGCATTTTGTAAACACTCTGGCATAATGGGAGGTTGCACAGAAATGCAAACCGAAAGGGTCAGGGTAAGTTCAGGGAATCAGTGAATCAAAGACCAAGTCACTCCATATCCCAGAGGCAAAGCAGCTAAGGCTTGTGTGGGCATTGCTGGGAGAAACCTACAGTCCAGTAGGGTGGATGCTAGAAGAGCATCAGAAAAGAGGCAAGGATTTGGAATTGGGAAGCGTAGTCAAAGTTGTGAGAACTCTTCCACTGGTTCTGTTGAATTCAACTGCTTCTAAAGGGAGTAGTTTTTCTCCCTTATGACTTAAAGGAGTGATCTTCACGCTGGACAAATATGTTCAAGGTAGTTCACAAAGACTTTCCAGAGTACTTTTAAGGGACTCAATATCCACATCCTCAACTCATAAACATTTTGTCTCCTAAAATTTCTCCCTCTTAAAACAAGCCTATGGTCTTCTCTCTACTTCTCTATTTATAATAAGCCTTCTCCCGCTTGACAAAATAGATGAATATTTGTCACCATTTGGATCTTACCATGATATATTGTCCCAGGGTATCAAAACCTCCAGTGTCCAAACAAAGAGAGATTTCAAAATAATGGTTTTGAGAAAGCAAATGACTAATGGCTGGTAGATGTGTGAGTCAGATGGTTTCCAATTCTTTTTTTTTTTCAGCATACCATTGTTGACTTGAAGGTTTTCAATTCTTTGCTTTCAAAATTGAAAGAGGACTAAATTGAATTTTCAGCTGTAAGATCATTATAAATAAATTTTGATTATAGATTATTTTATATGAGTTTTGACATATTTAGAAGTTAAAGAATGGTGTCATCACTGTAACCAAACTCCTTCCATTCCCATCACCATAGATGTTTTAACAAAGTTACTTAGTGCTTTTGTCTATAACAATAAAAGGTAGAAACATAATTTATTGTTACAGGATAATTTTCATAAAGGAAAAATATTATACCTATATAGGCAGTCATGAATGCTAAAATGAATTTGCTAATAGATGCAGAACTGGTTGTTATCTTAAAGGGAAAAAAGTTTAATGTTTAGAATTATGTTTTCTAAAGAGCAGGGATCAATTGTATCTCTATCAGACAAAATTAGTTTACATTTTCATGGATAAGCATCATTTTCTTTACTTTCAACTTGCTACAGTTTACAGAGTTATAAAATAAACTGTCAAAGACCATCAAAGGCACATACCCTTATAGAATCAGATAACCTCCTGGTGGTAGGAGAGTCCTGCCAGACAACACCCAACTTTTCATTGAAACGACACCAAATAATCTCTTTTGCCCATGTCAAAGTCTTTTACAATATTCTTAACAGCTCCTAAGCTCCGTCTTAGTCTAGCAATAAGTAATTTTTATGCAAAGATAGATGAACTAATTGAAATTAAAAACCTCAGCAATCCAGCTTCACTAATCTCATTAAAAGATGTAGTTTCTTCTTTAAAAATTGCATTTATGAGCTGGGTGCCGTAGTCCCAGCTACTTGAGAGGCGGAGGTCAGGAGGATGGTTTGAGCCAAAGAGTTTGAGGCTAGCCTGAGCAATGTAGCAAGACCCCATCTCTATATTTTTAAAAAACATTTGTTAAACAATTATTAAGCAAAAAAATTTAATATATTTATGTTATTTTGACAAATTTTATGTTAGTAATTATAATGATAAATCAACTCTGGAGAAAAAATTTAAACACTTAAAGTCTTATAGTTACCAAATATTTAAAAAATAATTTGAATAATACACATATTTTGTTACAGAGAGTTAGGGTGATGAATAGAAGATGTTTAAGCAAATAAAATATTACCTTAGGATAAAATTTTGTGAAGAAGTAGAGAGAAACTAGTCAAGAAGAAATAGGAGTGATGTAAGTTTTCGGACTGTTATAAAAATCACTCAATGCAAAGAAACTTGAAATCATAACAAATAATCTCTCAGACCACAGTGCAATCAAATTAGAACTCAGGATTAAGAAACTCACTCAAAACCACATAATTACATGGAAATTGAACAACCTGCTTCTGAATGACTCCTGGGTAAATAATGAAATTAAGGCAGAAATAAACAAGTTCTTTGAAACCAATCAGAACAAAGAGATAACATACCAGAATCTCTGGGACACAGCTAAAGCAGTGTTAAGAGGGGAATTTATAGCACTAAATGCCCACATCAGAAAGCTAGAAAGATCTCAAATTGACACCCTAACATCACAATTAAAATAGCTAGGGAAGCAAGAGAAAACTAATCCAAAAGCTAGCAGAAGACAGGAAATAACTAAGATAGAGCAGAACTGAAGGAAATAAAGACACAGAAAACTCAATAAATCAGTGAACCTAGGATCTGGTTTTTTGAAAAAATTGACAAAATAGACCGCTAGGTAGACTAATACAGAAAAAAAGAGAGAGCCAGTAAATAGATGCAATAAAAAATGATAAACGGGATATCACCACTGACCCCAAAGAAATACAAACTACCATCAGAGAATACTATAAACACCTTTAAACAAACAAACTAGAAAATCTAGAAGAAATGAATAAATTCCTGGACACACACACCCTCCTAAGACTAAACCAGGAAGAAGTGGAATCTCTGAGTACACTAATAACAAGCTCTGAAATTGAGGCAGTAATTAATAGCCTACCAACCAAAAAAAAAAAAAAAAAAAAAAAAATCCCAGGACCAGATGGATTCATAGTCGAATTCTACCAGAAGTACAAAGAGGAGCTGGTACCATTCCTTCTGAAACTATTCCAAACAACTGAAAAGGAGGGACTCCTCCCTAACTCGTTTTATGAAGCCAACATCATCCTGATACCAAAACCTGGCAGAGACAAAACAAAAAAAGAAAACTTGAGGCCAATATCCCTGATGAACATTGATGTGAAATCCTTAATAATATACTAGCAAACCGAATTCAGCAGCATATCAAAAAACTTACCCATCACAATCAAGTCGGCTTCATCCCCGGGTTGCAGGGCTGATTCAACATATACAAATCAACACATGTAACCCATCACATAAATAGAACCAAAGACAAAAATCACATGATTATCTCAGTAGATTCAGAAAAGGCCTTCAATGAAATTCAACACCACTTCATGCTAAAAACTCTCAATAAACTAGGTGTTGATGAAATATATCTCAAAATAATAAGAGCTATTCATGACAAACCCATAGCCAATATCATACTGAATGGGCAAAAGCTGGAAGCATTCCCTTTGAAAACCGGCACAAGACAAGGATGCCATCTGTCACCATTCCTATTCAATATAGTATTGGAAGTTCTGGCCAGGGCAATCAGGCAAGAGAGAGAAAAAAAGAGTTTTCAAATAGGAAGAGAGGAAGTCAAATTGTCTCTGTCTGCAGATGACATGATTGTGTATTTAGAAAACCCCATAGTCTCAGTCCTAAAAACTCCTTAAGCTGATAAACAACTTCAGCAAAGTCTCAGGATACAAAATCAATGTGCGAAAATCATAAGCATTCCTTCACACCAACAATAGACAAGCAGAGAGTCAAATAATGAGTGAACTCCCATTTATAATTGCTACAAAGAGAATAAAATACCTAGGAATCCAACTTACAAGGGACGTGAAGGACCACTTCAAGGAGAACTACAAATCGCTGCTCAACAAAATCAGAGAGGATGCAAACAAATGGAAGAATATTCTATCCTCATGGTTAGGAAGAATCAATATCATGAAAATGCCCATACTGCCCAAAGTAATTTATAGATTCAATACTATTCTCATCAAACTACTATTGAAATTCTTCACAGAATTAGAAAAAACTACTTTAAATTTTGTATGGAATTAGAGAAGACCCCGTATAGCCATGACAATCCTAAGCAAAAAGAATAAAGCTGGAAGCATCATGCTACCTGAGTTCAAACTATGCTACAAGGCTACAGCAACAAAAACAGCATGGTACTCATACAAAAACAGACATATAGACCAATGGAACAGACCAGAAACTTCAGAAATAACACCACACATTTACATTGTCTGATCTTTGACAAATCTGACAAAAGCAAGCAATGGGGAAATGATTCCCTATTTAATAAATGGTGCTGGGAGAACTGGCTAGCCATATGCAGAAAACTGAAACTGGACCCCTTCCTTACACCTTATACAAAAATTAACTCAAGATGGATTAAAGACTTAAATGTAAAACCCGAAACCAGAAAAACCCTAGAAGAAAACCTAGGCAGTACCATTTAGGAGATAGGCATGGGAAAATTCTTCGTGACTAAGTCACCAAAAGCAATTGCAACAAAAGCCAAAATTGACAAATGGAATCTTATTAAACAAAAGAGCTTCTGCAGAGCAAAATAAATTATAATCAGAGTAAACAGGCAACTTACAGAATGGGAGAAAAATTTTGCAATCTACCCATCTGACAAAGGGCTAATATCCAGAATCTACAAGGAACTTAAAACAAATTTACAAGAAAAAAAACAAACAACCCCATCAAAAAGTAGGCAAAGTGTATAAACAGACACTTCTCAAAAGAAGACATTTATGTGGTGTATTACTCCATATTTATGCTGCTGATAAAGACACAGCTGAGACTGGGAAGAAAAAGAGATTTAATTCGACTTACAGTTCCACATGGCTGGGGAGGCCTCAGAATCATGGCAGAAGGCTAAAGGCACTTCTAATATGGCAGCAGCAGGAGAAAATGAGGAAGATTGCAAAAGCGGAAACCCCTGATAAAGCCATCAGGTCTCATGAGATTTATTCCCTACCACAAGAACAGTATGAAGGAAGCCATCTTCATGATTCAAACTATCTCCCACCAGGTCCCTCCCACAACACATATAAATTATGGGAATACAATTCAAGACGAGATTTGGGTGGGGACACAGAGCCAAGTCATATAATTCCACCCCTGATTCCCCCAAATCTCATTTCCTCACATTTTAAAATCAATCAAAGTCTCAACTCATTTCAGAATTAACCCAAAAGTCCACAGTCCAAAGTCTCATCTGAGACAAGGCAAGTCCCTTTTGCCTGTGAGCCTGTAAAATCAAAAGCAAGCTAATTACTTCCTAGATACAACGGGGGTACAGGTATTGGGTAAATACAACCATTTCAAATGGGAGAAATTAGCCAAAACAAAGCAGTTACAGGGCCCATGCAAATCCAAAATCCAACAGGGCATTCAAATTGTAAAGCTCCAAAATGATCTCCTTTGACTTCAGGTCTCACATCCAGGTCATGCTGATGCAAGAGGTGGCCTCCCATGGTCTTGGGCAGCTACACCCCTGTGGCTTTGCAGGGTACAGCCTCCTTCCTGGCAGCTTTCACAGACTGGTGCTGAGTGTCTGCACCTTTTCCAGGTGCACAATGCCAGCTGCAGGTGGATCTACCATTCTGGGGTCTGGAGGATGGTGGCCCTTTTCTCACAGCTCCACTAGATGGTGCCCCAGTGGGGACTCTGTGTGGGGGTTCCAACACCACATTTCCTGCACTGCCCTAGCAAAGGTTCTCCATGAGAGCCCCACCCCTGCAGCAAACAACTTCCTGGACATCCAGGCATTTCTATACATCTTCTGAAATCTGGGTGGAGGTTCCCCAACCCCAATTCTTGACTTCTGTGCACTTGAAGGCTTGACACCACATGGAAGCTGCCAAGGCCTAGGGCTTGCACCCTCTGAAGCCACGGCCCAAGCTCTAGATTGGCCCCTTTCAGCCATGGCTGGCGTGGTTGGGACACAGGGCACCAAGTCTCCAGGCTGCACACAGCATGGGGACCCTGGGCCCTGCCCACAAAACCATTTGTTCCTCCTAGACCTCTGGGTCTGTGATGGGAGAGGCTGCTGCAAAGGTCTCTGACATGCCCTGGAGATATTTTCCCCATTGTCTTGGTTTTAACATTTGGGTCCTTATTACTTATGCAAATATCTGCAGCTGGCTTGAATTTCTCCTCAAAAATGGGATTTTTTTTTTTTTTTTTAAATTATACTTTAAGTTCTAGGGTACATGTGCACAACGTGCAGGTTTGTTACATAGTTGCCATGTTGGTTTGCTGCACTCATCAACTCATCATTTACATTAGATATTTCTCCTACTGCTATCCCTCCCCCAAGCCCCACCCCCTGACAGGCCCCAGTGTGTGATGTTCCCTGCCCCGTGTCCATGTATTCTCATTGTTCAATTCCCACCTATGAGTGAGAACATGCGGTGTTTGGTTTTCTGTCTTTGTGATAGTTTGCTGAGAATGATGGTTTCTAGCTTCATCCATGTCCCTACAAAGGACATGAACTCATCCTTTTTTATGGCTGCATAGTATTCCATGGTGTATATGTGACATATTTTCTTTGTTTATTTTTTTCTTTTTTTGAGATGGAGTTTCACTCTGTCGCTAAGGCTGGAGCACAGTAGCATGATCTCTGCTCACTACAAGGTCCGCCTCCGGATTCACACCATTCTCCCACCTCAGCCTCCCGAGTAGCTGGGACTACAGGCACCTGCCACCACACTTGGCTAATTTTTTGTATTTTTAGTAGAGACAGGGTTTCACCGTGTTAGCTAGGATGGTCTCAATCTCCTGATGTCGCGATCCGCCCGACTCAGCCTCCCAAAGTGCTGGGATTACAGGCGTGAGCCACTGTGCCCAGCCAGTGCCACATTTTCTTAATTCAGTCTATCATTAATGGACATTTGGGTTGGTTCCAAGTCTTTGCTATTGTGAATAGTGCCACAATAAGCATATGTGTGCATGTGTCTTTATAGTAGAATGATTTATAATCCTCTGGTTATATACCCAGTAATGGGATGGCTGGGTCAAATGGTATTTCTAGTTCTAGATCCTTGAGGAATCACTACACTGTCTTCCACAATGGTTGAACTAATTTACACTTCCACCAACAGTGTAAAAGTGTTCCTATTTCTTCACATCCTATCCAGCATCTGTTGTTTCCTGACTTTTTAATGATCGCCATTCTAACTGGCATGAGATGGTATCTCATTGTGGTTTTGATTTGCATTTCTCTGATGACCAGTGATGATGAGCATTTTTTCATGTGTCTGTTGGCTGCTTAAATGTCTTCTTTTGAGAAGTGTCTGTTTATATCCTTTGCCCACTTTTTGACTTTTTTTTTTTTTTTTTTTTGTAAATTTGTTTAAGTTCCTTGTAGGTTCTGGATATTAGCCCTTTGTCAGATGGGTAGATTGCAAAATTTTTCATTCTGTAGGTTGCCTGTTCATTCTGATGATAGTTTCCTTTGCTGTGCAGAAGCTCTTCAGTTTAGTTAGATCCCATTTGTCAATTTTGGCTTTTGTTGCCATTGCTTTTGGTGTTTTAGTCATGAACCCATGCCTATATCCTGAATGGTATTGCCTAGGTTTTCTTCTAGGGTTTTTATGGTTTTAGGTCTTACATTTAAGTCTTTAATCCATCTTAAGTTAATTTTTGTATAAGGCGTAAGGAAGGGATCCAGTTTCAGCTTTCTGCATATGGCCAGCTAATTTTCCCAGCAGAATTCCCTATTGTTAAATAGGGAATGCTTTCCCCATTGCTTGTTTTTCATCAGGTTTTTCAAAGATGAGATGGTTGTAGATGTGTGATGTTATTTCTGTGGCCTCTCTTCTGTTCCATTGGTCTGTATATCTGTTTTGGTACCAGTACCATGCTGTTTTGGTTACTGTAGCCTTGTACTATAGTTTGAAGTCAGGCAGCATGATGCCTCCAGCTTTGTTCTTTTTGCTTAGGATTGCGTTGGCTATGTAGGCTCTTTTTTGCTTCCATATGAACTTTGAAGTAGTTTTTTCCAATTCTGTGAAGAAAGACATTGGTAGCTTGATGGGGATGGCAATGAATCCATAAATTACCTTGGACAGTATGGGCATTTTCATGATATTGATTCTTCCTATCCATGAGCATGGAATGTTCTTCCTTTTGTTTGTGTCCTCTTTTATTTAGTTGAGCAGTCGTTTGTAGTTCTCCTTGAAGAGGTCCTTCACATCCCTTGTAAGTTGGATTCCTAGGTATTTTATTCTCTTTGTAGCAATTGTGAATGAGAGTTTACTCATGATTTGGTTCTGTGTTGGTCTGTTATTGGTGTATAGGAATGCTTGTGATTTTTGCACATTGATTTTGTATCCTGAGACTTTGCTGGAGTTGTTTATCAGCTTAAGGAGATTTTGGGCTGAGACAATGGAGTTTTCTAAATAAACAATCATGTCATCTGCAAACAGAAACAATATGACATCCTCTCTTCCTAATTGAATAGGCTTTATTTCTTTCTCTTGCCTGATTGCCCCGGCCAGAACTTCCAACACTATGTTGAATAGGAGAGGTGAGAGAGGGTATCCTTGTCTTGTGCCGCTTTTCAAAGGAAATGCTTCCAGCTTTTGCTCATTCAGTATGATATTGGCTGTGGGTTTTTCATAAATAGCTCTTACTATTTTGAGATATGTTCCATCAATGCCTAGTTTATTGAGAGTTTTTAGCATGAAGGGCTGTTGAATTTTTGCCAAAGGCCTTTTGTGCATCTATTGAGATAATCATGTGGTTTTTGTCATTGGTTCTGTTCTGTTTATGTGATGGATTACGTTTATTGATTGGTATATGTTGAACCAGCCTTGCATCCCAGGGATGAAGCCAACTTGATCTTGGTGGATAAGCTTTTTGATGTGTTTCTGGATTTGGTTTGCCAGTATTTTACTGAGTATTTTTGCACTGATGTTCATTAGGGATATTGGTGTAAAATTCTCTTTTTTCGTCGTGCCTCTGCCAGGCTTTGGTGTCAGGATGATGCTGGCCTCATAAAATGAGTTAGGGAGAATTCCCTCCTTTTCTATTGATTGGAATAGTTTCAGAAGGAAGGGTACCAGCTCCTTTTTGCACCTCTGGTAGAATTTGGCTGTGTATCCATCTGTTCCTGGACTTTTTTTGGTTGGTAGGCTATTAATTATTGCCTCAATTTCAGAACTTGTTATTGGTCTATTCAGAGATTCAACTTCTTTCTGGTTTAGACTTGGGAGGGTGTATGTGTCCAGGAATTTATCCATTTCTTCTAGATTTTCTAGTTTATTTACTTAGAGGTGTTTATAGTATTATCTGATTGTAGTTTATATTTTCATGGAATCGGTGGGGATATCCCCCTTATCCTTTTTTATTGTGTCCATTTGATTCTTCTCTCTTTTCTTCTTTATTAGTCTTGCTAGTGGTCTATCAATTTTGTTGATCTTTTCAAATAATCAGCTCCTGGATTCATTGATTTTTGGAAGGGTTTTTTTGTGTCTCTATCTCCTTCAGTTCTGCTCTGATCTTAGTTATTTCTTGCCCCTGCTAGCTTTTGAATTTGTGTGCTCTTGCTTCTCTAGTTCTTTTAATTGTGATATTAGGGTGTTTTGTTTATTTCTGCCTTCATTTTGTTATTTACCCAGTAGTCATTCAAGAGCAAGTTGTTCAGTTTCCATGTAGTTGTGCGGTTTCCAGTGAGTTTCTTAATCCTGAGTTCTAATTTGATTGCATTGTGGTCTCAGAGACAATGTGTTGTGATTTCTTTTCTTTTACATTTGCTAAGGAGTGTTTTACTTCCAGTTATGTGGTCAATTTTAGAGTAAGTGCGATGTGGTTTGAGAAGAATGTATATTCTATTGATTTGGGGTGGAGAGTTCTGTAGATGTCTATTAGGCCTGCTTGGTGCAGAGCTGAGTTCAAGTCCTGGATATCCTTGTTAACCTTCTGTCTCGTTGATTTGTCTAATATTGATAGAGGGATGTTAAAGTTTCCCATTATTATTGTGTGGGACTCTAAATCTCTTTGTACATCTCTAAGGACTTGCTTTATGAATCTGGGTGCTCCTGTATTGGGTGCATATATATTTAGGATAGTTAGCTCTCCTGGTTGAATTGATCCCTTTACCATTACATAATGGCCTTCTTTGTCTCTTTTGATCTTTGTTAGCTTAAAGTCTGTTTTATTAGAGACTAGGATTGCAACCCCTGCTTGTTTTTTGCTTTCCGTGTGCTTGGCAGATCTTCCTCCATCCCTTTATTTTGAGCTTATGTGTGTCTCTGCATGTGAGATGGGTCTCCTGAATACAGCACACTGATAGGTCTTGACTCTATCCAATTTGCCAGTCTATGTCTTTTAATTGGGGCATTTAGCACATTTACATTTAAGGTTAATATTGTTATGTGTGAATTTGATCCTATCATTATGATGTTAGCTGGTTATTTTGCCCTTAATTGAGGCAGTTTCTCCATTGTGTCAATGGTCTTTACAATTTGGCATGTTTTTGCAGTGGCTGATACCTGTTGTACCTCTCCATGTTTAGTGCTTCCTTTAGGAGCTCTTGTAAGGCAGGCATGGTGGTGACAAAATCTCTCAGCATTTGCTTGTCGTAAAGGATTTTATTTCTCCTTCACTTATGAAGCTTAGTTTGGCTGGATATGAAATTCTGGGTTGAAAATACTTTTCTTTAAGAATGTTGAATATTGGCCCCCACCCTCTCTTCTGACTTGTAGGATTTCTGCTGAGAGATCCACTGTTAGTCTGATGGGCTTCCCTTTTTGGGTAACCTGACCGTTCTCTCTGGCTGCCCTTAACGTGTTTTCCTTCATTTCAACCTTGGTGAATCTGTCAATTATGTGTCTTGGGGTTGCTCTTCTCAAGGAGTATCTTTGTGGAGTTCTCTGTATTTTTTGAATTTGAATGTTGGCCTGTCTTGCTAGGTTGGGGAAGTTCTCCTGGATAATATCCTGAAGAGTGTTTTCTAACTTAGCTCTATTCTCCCCATCACTTTCAGGTACACCAATCAAATATACATTTGGTCTTTCACATAGTCCCATATTTCTTGGAGGCTTTGTTTCTTTTCACTCTTTTTTTTTTCTCTAATCTTGTCTTCTTGCTTTATTTCATTAATTTGATCTTTGATCACTGATATCCTTTCTTCCACTTGATTGAATCAGCTATTGATGCGTGTGCATGCGTCACGAAGTTCTTGTGCTGTGGTTTTCAGCTCCATGAGGTCATTTAAGGTCTTCTCTACACTGTTTATTCTAGTTAGCTATTCATCTAATCTTTTTTCAAGGTTTTAGCTTCCTTGCGATGGGTGAGAACATGCTCCTTTAGCTCAGAGAAGTTTGGTATTACCAACCTTCTGAAGCCTACTTCTGTCAGCTCATCAAAGACATTCTCCATCCAGCTTTGTTCCATTGCTGGCGAGGAGTTGCCATCCTTTGGAAGAGATGAGGTGCTCTGATTTTTAGAATTTTCAGCAATGATGGATGCCCCTCCCCCGCCAGGCTGCAGCTTCGCAGGCCAATCTCAGACTGCTGCGCTAGCCATGAGCAAGGCTCTGTGGGCGTGGGACCTGTCAAGCCAGGCATGGGAGGGAATCCCTTGATCTGCTGGTTACTGAACGTGGGAAAAGTGCAGTATTTGAGTGGGAGTGTACCATTCCACCAGGTACAGTCTGTAATGGCTTCCCTTGGCTAGGAAAGGTAAATCCCCCAACCCCTTGCACTTACCAGGTGAGGCGACACACTGCCCTGCTTTGGCTCACCCTCTGTGGGTTGCACCCACTGTCCAACCAGTCTCAATGAGATGAACTAAGTACCTCAGTTGGAAATGCAGAAATCACCATCTTCTGCATCGATCTTACTGGGAGCTGCAGACTGAAGCTGTTCCTATTCGGCCATCTTGGAAGCAAATCATCAGGATTTTCTTTTCTATCACATTTTCAGGCTGCAAATTTTCCAAATTTTTATGCTCTGTTTCCCTTTTAAAACTGAATGTCTTTAACAGCTTGAATCTTGAGCGCTTTGCTACTTAGAAATTTCTTCTGCCAGATACCCTGAATCATCTCTTTCAGGTTCAGAGTTTCACAAATCTCTAGAGCACGGGCAAAATGCCACCAGTCTCTTTGCTAAAACATAACAGGAGTCACCTTTGCTCCAGTTTCCATGTTCCTCATCTCTATCTGAGACCACCTCAGCCTGGATTTTCATTGTCCATATCATTATCAGTTTTTTGGTCAAAGCCGTTCAGGAAGTCTCTAGGAAGTTCCAAGCTTTCCCATATTTACCTGTCTTCTTCTGAGCCCTCCAAACTGTTCCAACCTCTGCCTGTTACTCAGTTCCAAAGTCGCTTCTACATTTTGGGGTATCTTTTCAGCAATGCCTCACTCCACTGGTACACATGGCTCAGGAGGCCTCAGAATCATGGCGGGAGGTGAAAGGCACTTCTTACATGGTGGCAGCAAGAGAAAACGAGGGAGATGCAAAAGTGGAAACCCCTGTTAAGACCACCAGATCTCGTGAGACTTACTCACTACCATGAGAACAGTATGGGGAATACCACCCCCATGATTCAAATTATCTCCCACCAGGTCCCTCCCACAGCATGTGGGAATTAAGGGAGTACAATTTAATACGAGACTTGAGTGAGAACACAGAGTCAAAGCATATCATGTGGCCAACAAACATATGAAAACACACTCAACATCACTGATCATTAGAGAAATGCAAATCAGAACCATGATGAGATACCTTCTTACACCAGTCAGAATGGTAATTATCAAAAAGTCAAGAAACTGGCGAGGCTGTGGAGAAATAGGAATGCATTTAAACATTGTTGGTTGGAATGTAATTAGTTCAACCATTGTGGAAGACAGTATGGTGATTCCTCGAGGATCTAGAACCAGAAATACCATTTGACCCAGCAGTTCTGTTATTGGTTATATATCCAAAGGAATATAAATCATTCTACTATAAGGACACATGCACATATGTGTTTGTTGCAGCACTATTTACAATAGCAAAGTCATGGAACCAACCCAAATGTCCTTAATGATAGACTGGATAAAGAAAATATGGTACATATACACCATGGAATACTATGCAGCCATAAAAAGGAATGAGATCATGTCCCTTGCAGGGACGTGAATGAAGTCGGAAGCCATCATCCTCAGCAAATTAACACAGGAATAGAAAGCCAAACGCCACATATTGTCACTCATAAGTGGGAGTTGAAGAATGAGAACACATGGACACAGGGAGGAGACATACCAGGGCCTACTGAGGGGTGAAGGGCAAGGGTAGGGAACTTAGAGGATGGGTCAGTAGGTGCAGCAAACCACCATGGCACACGTATACTTATGTAGCAAACCTTCACATTCTGCATATGTATCCCGGAATTTAAAATAAAAAAAAAATTAACATTTTGGATGACATAGGGAAAGTCTAAGAAGACATAAAAGAACCAAATGTTTAGTCAATAAACAAATTTAAAATCATCAAAAAAAAAAAAAAAAAAGAATGCACATCATTTGCATCCTTCAAGTGCAAAAGTTCTCCTATTCTGGCACACCCTGTATGTTTTCAGTTCGTATCTATGCAGTCACTTTTTTCTGTGTAAAAGAGGCTCAGGCGTCTAAGAATGTGCTGAAGGATGGGCTACCTAGCCCAAGCCTGGACTACCTTGCACCTCCCGCAGATGAGTGTCCTCTCTTGATGATGATGAAGGTGACGTTTCCCTCACCTTCTCTTGATGTAATCATCACCTTGACTTTTATGGTAGATATTTTCTTGCTTTCATGCATAATTTTACCACCTACATACTTATCCCTAAGCAAAATAGTATAGTTTTGCCTGTTTTTGAAATTGACATATATTTTTGAAATTGACATATATACAGGACTCATCCTGTATATCTTATGTTGCTAGCACCAAGAAAATAAAGCTACTCAGTAAATGTTGATTAAATAAATATGCGAATAACTGGAAAAAAAATTGCTCATATTAAAAATGGATAATGGTGAGTATCAAATATTTAAATTTATTATCTATACTTAAAGAGGAATATAGTTATTGTAGAATATTGACATTTACAATACCCCATAATTGACAGCCTTTGTGACTCTGAACTTATAATGAAGAATTTTAGATGTCAACTGAAAAAGTGAAGGAATACAAAGATTTTCAAAAATATTTTAGGGTGCATGTGAATGAAAGTTTGAAGAGGAATGTCATAAGGAAACCACCTGGCATCAAACAGGAATATACAATTTTTATTTTGATATTTACTTCTGATACAGGATTTGCACATAAATGCCATCATGCTATTTCCCCGTCAGTGCCAATGGCAGACATTGGTAATTGATCACAGAATTTTATTCCAGAGCCTGGAAATGAGCTCAGTATTTCAACACAGTGCTTCAGTCAATCACTACCAGTGGATCAAGCTGGCACATACTTTAATTTAAAGGTTTCTCAAACAAAACTTACCTGAAACCTCTGGTAAAGTGGAACTGCTTCCGTTGAAGTATGAGGTGGACCTCGGGAGCACTCCCGGCTCCTCCTCATTCCCATAGGTTGCTGATGGGAGAGCTGGAAAGATTTGTCTACATGTAGCATTGTGAAAAATCAAGCCTCACCTCTCAGATTTATGGCTGCAATCTGCTGCTGACTCCCAGCTGTATGGTACTTACCTCATATGACTGCAAAGTCAAGTACCCTATTTCTGGAGCTTTATTTCCCACTCCCCTCCCCAATGTTAGTCACATTCTTGGTCCCCTGTGGGGCCCCCCTGCCCCAACTGAAAACCCGAAGTGAAAGTAGTTCTCAGAGACTGGGAACTAGTTCCTGAAGAGTCTTTTGGGGACTGTGTTTTGCCTGTCTGTGTGATTGCTTGCTTTCGAAAGGAGACCATCTGGTGACTAAGACCAAGAACAGACTGTATTTTTTAACGTTTTGGACCTGGTGCCTCTCAACCCTTATCTACTTGTGACAATAATGACATTAAACTTTCACTGTCTTAGTGGCCCTATCTATAAAATGGGACTACTTCCTTTATCTTAAGGAAACAATGAAAGACAAACAAGGGTATATACATTGAATATTAATTAAAACCAGGTACAAACCCCACATAATATTAATATAACATTTTCCTGCTGGACCAGTCATGAATATAAGTAGGCACTGTGGAGTTTTGCCCATTTGGACTCGAGTAGCAGACACAGGTATCCCAAGAGATGCTAAAAGGAGTAGTGCAGGAACAAATTTCCATGGCACCTAGGCATTTGTGAGTGGGCATCTGATGACAAGTGCCTTATCATTAATATAACAAGTAGACATATCATATCATGTATATACGCAGATATATAGAGATATATATTCAAATATATTCGTATAGTGGAAACTACTATACTTGGAATAAGCAAAAGTCAACTTAAGTCCAAATTCCTCATGAGGCATCATAAATCATTAAAAATTAAGAGATTCTGATTAGTTATTACACATTATCCTTGCATTTCAAACTCCCCTAAATAGACTTGATCTAGATATATAAATGTGTAGAAAAACTGAGTTGCAAAATGAATGGAAAGATTAGATCCTAAATTCATGAGAATGGTCTTGTGACTATGGATGCCTGTGTGTGCACATGTGTGTTGGGTGTATGTGTGGGAATACACAGGGGTGTCTCAAGGGAATGAGAGAGGCAGAAGATGGCCTATAAAGGCACTTCATCTTTTGTTCTGTTTTATTTGTTTTTACCATTTAGAGTCACATATAACAAAATGGTTTATATAGTTACAAATTGTAAAAATCTTTGTATTTTTAATATTTCCTCAAATAAAAATTATAACAAAAAACCTCAATTGTGACAAAGCTGCATTCCTAAATATCCATTGTGTTTTGCTCAACTTGCTACTTGCTGTAGTCATCTTTTTAGAGCTTCCTGTAACTATTGGACTCCATACCTTGCCTTGCCCAGTTGTGACAAAGCTGCATTCCTAAATATCCATCGTGTTTTGCTCAACTTACTACTTGCTGTAGTCATCTTTTTAGAGCTTCCTGTTTCTATTTGACTCCATACCTTGCCTTTTGATGACCACTTGGGACATTCTTTCTCTTTTAGAGGAATTTCAATCATTGGAAAGACTTGGCCCTGTAAGACTGAATTGCTGGGAATGCTTTGCACCCAGCTTCCTTTCTGGAAGATGGAGAGACTCAGAAAAAGGTGGCTGCCTCTGGTTAGAACAGTGTAGAGTCCCCAGTTGCCCTTGCTTTCTTTCTGTGTCTTTACCAAAAATCATGGAGTGTCTTGATTGCTCTGTGACTTAGCCAGCTGCAGGATTTTCCCAGCAGGCTTGAACCCAAATCAGCATTTTGAATATCCCCAGGCACTGATAAAGGTATCTAGGTTTACTAGAAAAAAACCTGACCCTGACCCAGACCCTGATCCACATTCCTTAAACACTCATGTAAACTCCATACCCTGAACTCCTGCTGCAGACATGTCTAAATAGAACACCACTTTTCTCTTACTATTCATTGCCAGGATTGCTGTAGCCCTCTCTAAGTTCCCCTAATAAGTGCTTTGGATTGATCACCTTAGTGTTTAGTGCTTCTTTCTTTGGAATCCAAACGAACTCCATCTCAGGACAGTTTGGGGCTTTCTTTTGTGGGAATTCCACTGTCACTGCTTTTGGGGCAACTCTAGCCATGGGTTCAGTGGGACAAAACAAATAGCAAATATTAGGTGTCTAAGAAAGAGTGTTCTGCTCATCTTAATGTAGATATGTGAGTGTAGACATCACTCCTTCTGGGTCAAAGCTTCTGGGGTTTTTCAGGGCTGGGTCTGGATAATGAGAAACTCTCATCTCTTTCATGTCTGAAGGGCTCATCTGTCTGGACTAACTTTTCTTGAGCTTTAATCAGAATTTAAATAAATGCTTTCACCAAAGACATCTGCAGTATGATGGACACACAGGATGATTTGGGACCAAAACTGGTTTTAGCAAATAATAGGTTAGAGAAATGCTGTCTCTAAGTGGGGAGGTGGTAGCTGGAGTAGATGACCTTGCAAAGTACTTTCACAGATGAATTTCAGAGTTGGAAGGGACCTTAATGGAAGATAAATTCTCTAATCCAATCTTCTCATTATACAAATGAGAAAACTTCAGCCCAGAAAGGTTGAAGTGACTTTCTTCAGGTCATACTGCTAGTTTGTGGCCAGCCAGGGTACTGAACATAAATATGATCTAAAGAGACAGGATTTGTGAATCCATCTGTTACCACTTCACCTTTTTTATTTAACAGAATCCATTGTGTCTACATTAGCAATGTTATATTAATATGGACTATTAAATGGAATGTGGAAATAACCTCATTAGGGAGAAGTGGACATTATAATGGTATCTATTAAAATGAGTTTTCTCAACTGTAAAATGAGAGTATTGCAGTAGATGAACTTTAAATTCCTTCCTCTTTGAAAGCCTCTGAGTTGATGAGATCCTGCTTGTGTGATTGAAGATATAGGTGCTAAATTTAGACGTGTCTTAGGCCCACCTCTTGGTGAGAAGGAAGTACTTGAGTTGGAGTCTGTAAACTTGAGTCCTACCTGTGCCACTCTTTTGTCTTGTCGTCATCGGTGAGTCACCTTTCTTAACTCAGTTTTCTCCTCTGTAAATTGGGAGTGATGATGTCTGCCTTCTATTTCATGGGTTCCTTATCTGATTCATGAAGCACAGAAAATGATGTCTTTATTTCCTCAATTCTCTTAAGGGTGGTACATAGATAGTACCATGCACAGAAAAGAGTTAATTCATTATGTATTATGTATATGCAAGTATGTATGTATGAAGGTGTTTGCTTTAGGGCATTAGGGTTAACTTTCCCCTGGAATCTCAGTTGAGCAGGGCCACTGAACAACTGTGCAGCACACTGGACAACATGTACAATGAAAAAAATGAAAGGGATTATTTTCCTTTGTATTCAGCTGTTAATCTCTGTTAATTACATATACAAATTCCTGCCTGGAGAGTATGGGTGAGGGACTGATGCTTCCTTATTCTTTTTTTTTTTTTTTTTATACTTTAAGTTTTAGGGTACATGTACACAATGTGCAGGTTTGTTACATATGTATACATGTGCCATGTTGGTGTGCTGCACCCATTAACTCGTCATTTACATTAGGTATATCTCCTAATGCTATCCCTCCCCCCTTCCCCCTCCCCACAATAGGCCCCGGTGTGTGATTTCCCCTTTCTGTGTCCAAGTGATCTCATTGTTCAATTCCCACCTATAAGTGAGAACATGCTGTGCTTGGTTTTCTGTTCTTGTGATAGTTTGCTGAGAATGATGGTTTCCAGCTGCATCCATGTCCCTACAAAGGACACAAACTCATCCTTTTTTACGGCTGCATAGTATTCCATGGTGTATATGTGCCACATTTTCTTAATCCAGTCTGTCACTGATGCACATTTGGGTTGATTCCAATTCTTTGCTATTGTGAATAGTGCTGCAATAAACATACATGTGCATGTGTCTTTATAGCAGCATGATTTATAATCCTTTGGATGTATACCCAGTAATGGGATGGTTGGGTCAAATGGTATTTCTAGTTCTAGATCCTTGAGGAATCGCCACACTACTTTCTACAGTGGTTGAACTAGTTTACAGTCCCACCAACAGTGTAAAAGTGTTCCTATTTCTCCACATCCTCTCCAGCACCTGTTGTTTCCTGATTTTTTAAGATTGCCATTCTAACTGGTGTGAGATGGTATCTCATTGTGGTTTGCATTTCTCTGATGGCCAGTGATGATGAGCATTTTTTCATGTGTCTGTTGGCTGTATGAATGTCTTCTTTTGAGAAATGTCTGTTCATATCCTTTGCCCACTTTTTGATGGGGCTGTTTGTTTTTTTCTTGTAAATTTGTTTGAGTTCTTTGTAGGTTCTGGATATTAGCCCTTTGTCAGATGAGTAGATTGCAAAAATTTTCTCCCATTCTGTAGGTTGCCTGTTCACTCTGATGGTAGTTTCTTTTGCTGTGCAGAAGCTCTTTAGTTTAATTAGATCCTGTTTGTCAATTTTGGCTTTTGTTGCCATTGCTTTTGGTGTTTTAGACATGAAGTCCTTGCCCATGCCTATGTCCTGAATGGTATTCCCTAGGTTTTCTTCTAGGGTTTTTATGGTTTTAGGTCCAACATTTAAGTCTCTAATCCATCTTGAATTAATTTTCGTATAAGGAGTAAGGAAAGGATCCGGTTTCAGCTTTCTACTTATGGCTAACCAATTTTCCCAGCACCATTTATTAAATAGGGAATCCTTTCCCCATTTATTGTTTTGTCAGGTTTGTCAAAGATCAGGTGGCTGTAGATGTGTGGTATTATTTCTGAGGACTCTGTTCTGTTCTATTGGTCTATATCTCTGTTTTGGTGCCAGTACCATGCTGTTTTGGTTACTGTAACCTTGTAGTATAGTTTGAAGTCAGGCAGTGTGATGCCTCCAGCTTTGTTCTTTTGGCTTAGGATTGTCTTGGCAATGCGGGGTCTGTTTTGGTTGCATATGAACTTTAGAGCAGTTTTTTCCAATTCTGTGAAGAAAGTCATTGGTAGCTTAATGGGAATGGAATTGAATCTATAAATTACCTTGGGCAGTATGGCCATTTTCACAATATTGATTGTTCCTATCCATGAGCATGGTATGTTCTTCCATTTGTTTGTGTCCTCTTTTATTTCACTGAGCAGTGGTTTGTAGTTCTCCTTGAAGAGGTCCCTTACATCCCTTGTAAGTTGGATTCCTAGGTATTTTATTCTCTTTGAAACTATTGTGAATGGGAGTTCATTCATGATTTGGCTCTCTGTTTGTCTGTTACTGGTGTATAAGAATGCTTGTGATTTTTGCACATTAATTTTGTATCCTGAGACTTTGCTGAAGTTGCTTATCAGCTTAAGGAGATTTTGGGCTGCGACAATGGGGTTTTCTAAATATACAATCATGTCATCTGCAAACAGGGACAATTTGACTTCTTCTTTTCCTGACTGAATACCCTTTATTTCTTTTTCTTGCCTGATTGCCCTAACCTGAACTTCCGACACTATGTTGAATAGGAGTGGTGAGAGATGGCATCCCTGTCTTGTGCCAGTTTTCAAAGAGAATGCTTCCAGTTTTTGCCCATTCAGTATATTAGCTGTGGGTTTGTCATAAATAGCTCTTATGATTTTGAGACACGTTCCATCAATACCGAATTTATTGAGAGATTTTATCATGAAGGGCTGTTGAATTTTGTCGAAGGCCTTTTCTGCCTCTATTGAGATAATCATGTGGTTTTTGTCTTTGGTTCTGTTTATATGCTGGATTACGTTTATTGATTTGCATGTGTTGAACCAGCCTTGCATCCCAGGAATGAAGCCCACTTGATCATGGTGGATACGCTTTTTGATGTGCTGCTGGATTCGGTTTGCCAGTATTTTATTGAGGATTTTTGCATCGATGTTCATCAGGGATATTGGTCTAAAATTCTCTTTTTTTGTTGTGTTCCTGCCAGGCTTTGGTATCAGGATGATGTTGGCCTTGTAAAATGAGTTAGGGAGGATTCCCTCATTTTCTATTGATTGAAATAGTTTCAGAATAATGGTACCAGCTCCTCCTTGTACCTCTGGTAGAATTCGGCTGTGAATCCATCTGGTCCTGGACTCTTTTTGGTTGGCAGGCTATTAATTATTGCCTGCATTTCAGAGTCTGCTATTGTTCTGTTCAGGGATTCAACTTCTTCCTGGTTTAGTCTTGGGAGAGTGTAAGTGTCCAGGAAATTATCCATTTCTTCTAGGTTTTCTAGTTTATTTGCATAGAGGTGTTTACAGTGTTCTCTGATGGTAGTTTGTATTTCTGTGGGGTTGGTGGTGATATCACCTTTATTATTTTTTATTGCGTCTATTTGATTCTTCTCTCTTTTCTTCTTTATTAGTCTTGCTAGCGGCCTATCAATTTTTTTGATCTTTTCCAAAAACCGGCTCCTGGATTCACTGATTTTTTTGGAGAGTTTTTTGTGCCTCTATCTCCTTCAGTTCTACTCTGATCTTAGTTATTTCTTGCCTTCTGCTAGCTTTTGAATGTGTTTGCTCTTGCTTCTCTAGTTCTTTTAATTGTGATGTTAGGGTGTCAACTTTAGTTCTTTCCTGCTTTCCCTTATGGACATTTAGTGCTATAAATTTCCCTCTACACACTGCTTTAAATGTGTCCCAGAGATTCTGGTATGTTGTATCTTTGTTCTCATTGGTTTCAAAGAACATCTTTATTTCTGCCTTCATTTCGTTATGTACCCAGTAGTCATTCAGGAGCAGATTGTTCAGTTTCCATGTAGTTGAGCGGTTTTGGTTGAGTTTCTTAGTCCTGAGTTCTAGTTTGATTGCACTGTGGTCTGAGAGACAGTGTGTTATAATTTCTGTTCTTTTACATTTGCTGAGGAGTGTTTTACTTCCAACTATGTGGTCAATTTTGGAATAAGTGTGATGTGGTTTTGAGAAGAATGTATATTCTGTTGATTTTGGGTGGAGAGTTCTGTAGATGTCTATTAGGTCTGCTTGGTGCAGAGTTGAGTTCAATTCCTGGATATCCTTGTTAACTTTCTGTCTTGTTGATCTGTCTAATGTTGACAGTGGGGTGTTAGAGTCTCCCACTGTTATTGTATGGGAGTCTAAGTCTCTTAGTAAGTCTCTAAGGACTTGCTTTATGAATCTGGGTGCTCCTGTATTGGGTGCATATATATTTAGGATTCTTCCTGATGAATTGATCCCTTTACCATTATGTAATGGCCTTCTTTGTCTCTTTTGATCTTTGATGGTTTAAAGTCTGTTTTATCAGAGACTAGTATTGCAACCCCCGGTTTTTTTTTTTGTTTTCCATTTGCTTGGTAGATCTTCCTCCCTTCCTTTATTTTGAGCCTACGTGTGTCTCTGCATGTGAGATGGGTCTCCTGAATACAGCAGACTGATGGGTCTTGACTCTTTATCCAATTTGCCAGTCTGTGTCTTTTAATTGGACCATTTAGTCCATTTACATTTAAGGTTAATATTGTTATATGTGAACTGGATCCTGTCATTATGATATTAGCTGGTTTTTTTGCTCATTAGTTGATGCAGTTTCTTCCTAGCCTTGATAGTCTTTACATTTTGGCATGTTTTTGCAATGGCTGGTATCAGTTGTTCCTTTCCATGTTTAGTGCTTCCTTCAGGATCTCTTGTAGGGCAGGCCTGGTGGTGACAAAATCTCTAAGCATTTGCTTGTCTGTAAAGGATTTTATTTCTCCTTCACTTATGAAACTTAGTTTGGCTGGATATGAAATTCTGGGTTGAAAATTCTTTTCTTTAAGAATGTTGAATATTGGCCCCCACTCTCTTCTGGCTTGTAGAGTTTCTGCCGAGAGATCTGCTGTTAGTCTGATGGGCTTCCCTTTGTGGGTAACGCGACCTTTCTCTCTGGCTGCCCTTAACAGTTTTTCCTTCATTTCAACTTTGATGAATCTGACAATTACGTGTCTTGGAGTTACTCTTCTCGAGGAGTATCTTTGTGGCGTTCTCTGTATTTCCTGAATTTGAATGTTGGCCTGCCTTACTAGATTGGGGAAGTTCTCCTGGATGATATCCTGGAGAGTGTTTTCCAACTTGTTTCCATTTTCCCCATCACTTTCAGGCACCCCAATCAGACGTAGATTTGGTCTTTTCACATAATATCATATTTCTTGGAGGCTTTGTTCATTTCTTTTTCCTCTTTTTTCTCTAGACTTCTCTTCTCGCTTCATTTCATTCATTTGATCTTCAATCACTGATACTCTTTCTTCCAGTTGATCGAGTCGGTTACTGAAGCTTGTGCATTTGTCATGTATTTCTCGTGTCATGGTTTTCATCTCTATCAGTTCTTTTATGGCCTTCTCTGCATTTATTATTCTAGTTATCCATTCATCCATTCTTTTTTCAAGGTTTTTAGTTTCTTTGCGCTGGGTACATAGTTCCTCCTTTAACTCTGAGAAGTTTGATCGACCGAAGCCTTCTTCTCTCAACTCGTCAAAGTCATTCTCCATCCAGCTTTGTTCCGTTGCTGGCGATGAGCTGCATTCCTTTGGAGGGGGAGATGCGCTCTCATTTTTTGAATTTCCAGCTTTTCTGCTCCACTTTTTCCCCATCTTTGTGGATTTATCTGCCTTTGGTCTTTGATGATGGTGATGTACTGATGCGGTTTTGGTGTGGGTTTCCTTTCTGTTTTGTTAGTTTTCCTTCTAACAGTCAGGACCCTCAGCTGTAGGTCTGTTGGAGTTTGCTTGAGGTCCACTCAACACCCTGTTTGCCTGGGTATCAGCAGCGGAGGCTGCTGAAGATAGAATATTGCTGAACAGTGAGTGTTCCTGTCTGATTCTTGCTCTGGAAGCTTCGTCTCAGAGGTGTACCCTGCCGTGTGAGGTGTGAGGTGTCAGTCTGCACCTAGTGGGGGATGTCTCCCACTTAGGCTACTTAGGGATCAGGGACCCACTTGAGCAGGCAGTCTGTTCATTCTCAGATCCCAACCTCCATGCTGGGAGAACCACTGCTCTCTTCAAAGCTGTCAGACAGGGACTTTTACATCTGCAGAAGTTTCTGCTGCTTTTTGTTTAGCTATGCCCTGTCCCAGGGGTGGAGTCTACAGAGGCAGGCAGGCCTCCTTGAGCTGTGGTGGGCTCCACCCAATTCGAGCTTCCTGGTGGCTTTGTTTACCTACTTAAGCCTCAGCAATGGTGGGCACCCCTCCCCCAGTCTCACTGCTGCCTTGCAGTTAGATCTCAGACTGCTGTGCTAATAATAAGAGAGGCTCTATGGGCATGGGACCCTCCAGGCCAGGTGTGGGATATAATCTCCTGGTGTGCCGTTTGCTAAGACCCTTGGTAAAGCGCAGTATTAGGGTGGGAGTTACCCGCTTTTCCAGGTGTTATGTGTCTCAGTTTCCTTTGGCTAGGAAAAGGAATTTCCTTCCCCCTTGCACTTCTCAGGTGAGGCGATGCCTCGCCCTGCTTCAGCTCTCGCTGGTCAGGCTGTACCAGCTGACCAGCGCCAACTGTCTGACATGCCCGGTGAGATGAACCCGGTACCTCAGCTGAAAATGCAGAAATCACCCGTCTTCTGTGTCACTCACTCTGGGAGCTGGAGGCTGGAGCTGTTCCTATTCAGCCATCTGGTTCCTTATTCTAGGAATGAGGTGGTATAACACTGCATCCATGGGGGCAGGTTACAGGTGGTACAGTGCGGGGAACTCTTTGCTCCTTATCATTCTAATAGAAACTTCTAATAGTGTCTCATAGTGGCTTCATTCTCCCCAAATTCACTCCTTTCCATGTAGCACTGACAGAGTAAGATGCTACCTGGGTTTGGGGTTGGCTGGGAAATCAAGTAAGGATCATAGGTAAGGTTGAGGAACTCCCTGAATCATAGACATCCTTTCATGAAGCTCTTAGAGCAAGTACCTCAATGGTTCTTGTGTGGGCATGATCCTAGATTAGGTGACTTGAAAAATAATCATTGCTACTAGTTATTGATGCTTTCAATGTGTCAGGCTCTGTGCGGAGCACTTTTCATATATTATCTAATTTGATCCTTAGAATAAGTTGGAGATGTAGACATTAAAATGGTCACTTTACAAATAAAGAGAACTGAGGACTAGGATGGGCAAGCTCTTTCTCAAGTAGTGCTATTAGTTCATTGCTAATAGCTAGTGGATAGGGCCATAGCATGTCACAACTCCATTGCGGGGTTGGAGGTGGGGGATGATCATTCACATTGTATTCTCTGTGAATCTTATGCCTGGAGGTAAAAGTGTGAATGGTGCTCAATGGAGCTGTGCAAAAGCCTGAAGAATGGAAGAAGTGAGGTGTGAATTCAACTCCATCTGACCCTAAGTTCTGTTCTGATCCACTGTGGCCCATGCTGTCCCTTCACCATGAAGGGTTATTCTAAGTGTTGATGGGGTGGGAGTAGGTGGCACTTACTTCCTGCATCTCAATCTATGTGTGGTCTAGGTGTGAAGCCTGCTCAAGCTGGGCCATTGATAGAGCCACTTCTGACCTCAGCAGGGGACTTTGCTAGACAGACTGATGAGTGAGAGCATGGGGAGGGAGTGTTTATTGGTGTGTGTGTAACTGTGGTTCCATCTGCCAGGTCTGTGATTTTTAAGGTGAAAGATCAGAACCTTAGGATCAGGACTGGGAGCCCCTCCTTAAGTGAACTATCTCCTTATCTCCATGTCTCTGACTACAACTCTGTGTGTGTGTGCACACGTGCGTGTGTGTGTGTGCTCGTGCATGTGTGTGTTGTGTGAGTGGTGCAGGGGGATGTGCAAGGGACACCTCTCCATGGTTGCCTCTCTCTGGCTGGCCAAGTAGGTATATTCTCTGCAGGGTGAGGAAGGACTCATAAAGTCTGCACTCTACTTTTCTGAGTGACCATGTGGAGCTGAGAACAAAGAACAAGATTGGGAGTCAGAAGACTTGGATATTGGCAAATGGTGAACCTGTATGAATTCTAGTCCCCTTAGAAAAAAATGGTGAGGAAGACGATGTTACTCATTTCATCAGACAAATGTGGAACTCTAGCTTTCACATAGTCTGGGAAAAGCCATCTGTAAGCCATGCCTTGGAAAGGAAAGAGGCTTTAGTGCTTTTTGCCATTATGGTTATTTGAAAGAAGTTTTCTAGCCAGAAGCCCCTTTCTCATTGAATCTTCACTGTCACATAGACTTTCAAACTTACATACCTTATTGAAGGTGCCTCCCCTCCCCAAAATTAACTTTCAGTAATACATTGTTCTAATTATGCATTTCCCTTTAATGCAGTTAAAAAAGAGACTGAATTTTTCTATTCGTTCTCCATGCTCATTAAAGATCTCTCTCTTTTTAACACATCACATTTAGATTGGATTTGATTTTGGAGATTATGGAAGAAAAGAAGCTGTGAAAAGCCTGGCGGTTTATCTTATATACTGGGTGAATTACCAGTGCAGTGTTATCATATGCTGGCCACATTGCATCTGTACTCTGTATGCAGGGCTGGCTCCTTGCTGGCTTTTTGGAGGTGTTAGTTTTAATCCACAATTCTCCTGGTCAGAATTAAAGTTGTTTCACCGGGGGATGGGGAGAATGAGTGAACTAAATTTCACAAAGTGCAGCTAGATAATTCTCATTTCCACGTGGAAAAGGACAAAAGGTCCTTCTATTCTACCCCTTCCATCAGTTCATGGTCAAATGCCTGTCCTCTGGATGGCACCTCAGGTGAGCTCGTGGGTGGATGTGCTACTCTTCTGGATGGATGTGGCTGCTGGTTGTGGGGTAGAATTGTGCAACCCAAATCTAGTTGTGTGTTCCTCTTCCCTCACATTTTCTAGAAGTTTTTATAAACACCATCCGTTTTGTATGACTGTGGAGCTATGTAGGAGCCACACCATTGGAGGGAAGGAGCACAGGATAGACAACTTCTCAAAGCTCATTTCCTTGAACAGCTCCCTCCATACCTAAACCTTGGAGATGTGAAAAGAAGTTCATAACCGTATCCTGACTTCTACAGAAAACCAGCTGAAGGGTTCTCTCTCCAGCCTTTTAAGAATGAGTTCATCAATCTGAAACCAAATCTCTATGCTTACAAACTGAGCATATGTCCTCCATGTAAGGTACTCTAGGCAGATGCTACTGAAGGGAGGGGAGTCTCCAGAAACTTTCTGCCCTGAGTGATTGCCTATGCTTCTTGGGGTTAAGACATCCCCTTCCTGGTACCATCAGAATATCAATACTTCAAGGTCTTCATAAGTATAGTGACTCTAGGCAGACATGGCCTCTGTTTGTAAAGCTGTGGGTGGGATCAAGGAGCTATGTGGTCCTGTTGCCAGCCCCTTGGGTAGGAAGGTCTCAGAAGAAGGGCAGTGGGGCAGGGCAGATGGCTCAGATCAGTACAGAGAAATGACCGTGTCTTGTCATCCATGGCTGTGCCTGGGCTGACAAGGGCTTGTGGAAACTTTCATGGGGGAAATGTCAAGGCTGGTATTAGGGTGTCTTTGATGGTGCTATATTTCAAACAGGGTCATTCCACTCCTTTCCCAGTTTATGCTGTCAAATGCCATTAGGGATTTTCAGCATTCAGGTACTTATGTTTATTGTTATGATTATAATTATCAGATAGAGACAATACAGTGACCACTCATTGGAACACAGGCTCTGAACTGCTTGGGTTCTACCACTCACTAGCTTTGTGATCTTTGGCAAGTTAGCCTCTCTGGGCCTCTGTTTATTCATCTTTCAAATAAGGATAATAGTAGTACCTATTTCAAAGGGTTGTTGGGAGTGTTACATAAATTAATGCACAGAAAATGCCTAGAAGAGCACTTTATATATAGCAAATGCTCAATAAATTTTTCTTATAATGATGATCATCCTTTCTGGTATGTTCCATGTGGCTTTGACCCCACCATACTCTAAACAGTGTAGACAGGGACTATGGCTGTTTTATATAGTCTGAGCACCTAGCACAGTTGTTTTTTTCATTTAACAAATATTTATTGAACACTGACTTTATTCCAGGCATAGTTCCAGGTGTGGGGATCAACAGTGAGTAAAGGTAGACTTGGCCCCTGCTCTTGAAGAGCCTGTAGTCCTGATGTACCCTTGCTGCTCAATAAACATTCGTTGAAACAAAGGGATTATACTACTGGTGTGTCTCTGTAAATGCAATATCTGTAGGGTAAGTGAAAAGAGCTGACACTTGCTGTCAGAGAGATCTGAGTTCAAATTCCTACTCAGCAACTTTCTGGCTGTGTGACTTTAGGGAAGTTGATTGATTTTTCTATTCATCAGTTTTCTCATCTGCAAAATGGACAGCACAATACATTTGTTTTCAGTAATACGTTTGTTTTCAGTAATATTTGTTTTTCCTCATACATTTGTTTTCAGTAATAAATGAAAAAAATGCTGAGTATTAAAACATCCCCTGCCCTCCTCTAGACTGAACACCTGTTACTTGGGACACTCTTCTCCCTGCTCCTCTAGAGCTTCTGTGCTAATAAAGTGTAGCAGAATCTGCAGATCCAAAGATTGACACTAAATAAATTAATGATTCACTAGTTCCTTCATCCAACCAATACTCAGTGAACTCCTCCTAGGCTAGGATAGTCCCAGGCACTGGATATATTGCAGTGGACAAACAAAATCCTTGCCCTCAAGAAACTTATATTCTAAGGGGATATATACAATGAAAAAAATGAATACTATAATTCATGCAATGTTATGTGCAATGAAGAAAATGGTAAATAAAACACAGTTCCTCAAATGATAATAACTTTTATTTGGCTCATGGTAGGGGATCATGTCCTGGTATTTTGGTTGGGACATTCTTCAACATTCTTCTCTCTTTTATGTCCCTTCTGGGAATGGACATGCTCAACTTTGCCCTGCCACCAGGGCCCAGGATATCCATTCGGGTGCTTGTTGATTGACAGATTCTTTATCCCTAGGGTATTCTTTAACTTTCTGGAAGGTTCGCACAGATTTACTGCAAACCAGGGGTCTCACTGGTATACTCCAGGTCAAGGGTAGAAGTTCCAGCCTCATCCTGAGAAGGTGACCCTGGGAGAATGTAAGCTTCCCAGGTTTGCATCATGGTAGAAAGAGTGTCTGAAGTGAAAGAGAAAGATGGGTGCCCTTTCCAAGTCCTGTGCTGTATGAGGGGAAAGGTAAGGGGAATGGAAAGAGGAGATGCTAACTCTTGGTCTTCTTCCCTCATGAATCTGAAGGCTTGTGCTCATATCTTATTATGTGTTTAATGACAGTCTTCCTACATCTGTCTGCTTGTTCACTGCTGTACTTGATAGATGTTTGTTGAATTGAATTGAGTTTCATTCTTTTAGGGATGCTATTATTAGATGAGAATTGTGTGGGGAGGCTGCAGTTATTCCACGAGATGTTTATTGGATGAACCCTGTCACAGGTTGGGGTCTCCAGGAAACAGAGACAGAGAGGGAGTTTGGCTTTCAGGCTGTTTGTTACAGAATGCTGTTGGCATCAACACCAATGCAAAGGAGAGGAAAGGGAGCACATTTGGTTAGAAAAAGATGTCAGAAGATGTCATACTCCCATATAGGTCCAACAGCAGCCACAGCTGACCCTTTGGAGAGCTCTGGAGCTAAAATGGCTCTTCACGGTTGTGTCACTTATCTATTGCTGCATAACATTTACCTCAAAACTTACTCCACAGTTTCTGTGGGTCAGGAATCTGAGCATAGCCTAGCTGGGCCCTCTGTCTCAGGCACTCTCACAAGGCTGTAATCAAGGTGTCAGCTGTGGGCTGTGGTCTCACATAGAGCGGGGAGGATTTGTTCCAAGCTCACCCATGTGGTCATTGGCAGGTTTCATTTCCTCATAGGCTATTGGCTGGAAGACTTAGTTCCTTACAAGCTGTTGGCTGGAGGCCCCCCTCTGTTCCTTGCCATCTGGGCCTCACCATAGAGCATCTCACAACACAGTGAACTGTTAGAAGGGCAAGTGAGTACATCAGTAAGAGACAGCGTGAGAGCAAACAACATGGCAGTCACCTTTTTTGTAACTTAGTCATGGAAATGCCATTCTATCATGTTTGCAACATTCTATTTATTAGGAACAAGTCACTAGTTCCAGCCCACAGGGGATTCCAAACAGGCCTGAATCCTGAGTTGGGCTGAGATAGCCTTTATATCCCTGTGTGGATCAGTCACTGGATGTGGGCTATGTGGATAGGTGCTCGGTCTTGGATGAAGCAGCTGTCTGCAACTGAGGCAGTCCCTGAAGACTGACAGTTGAAGGCTTTCTGCTGATAGCACTTCCAGCAGCTGGGGCAGTAAGTTCTTCACTGAAGGGGGACTGGAGAGGCACAACTTCATGTGCCCCACAAGCCCCATTCCATATTCAGACTACAGACAACCATGCATGTAAAGTTTGGCTTAGTGGCAAATTCCGTTGCTCCATGAGTGAAAGAAAGGGAATGAGGGACAGTTTCTTTTTGGTATTTATATTCACAAGGAATGGTTGTCCTTGACTGTATTCCTTTTTTAAAATTTTCCTCTTTTTCGACCACAGGTTGAAACTTTCTCTGAATGTTAAATAGAAATCCTATCTGGAAATAAAGTTGTGCTGTAACCATAAATCGCCTCAGGCCATGGGTGTGAGGCCTAGGGTGGGGACTCATTCAGTCACACTTCCCTTAGGAGTCTTTGGGGTTGCATCCCTAGGGCAAGGATAGTGCAAGAGCCTGAGTTCCCCCTTTCTCATCCTGCTTTCCTTATCATTAATCTCCGATATAGTTTGGATATTTGTCTCCTCCAAATCTCATGTTCAAATGTAGTCCCCAGTGTGGAAGGTGGGGCCTGATGGGAGGTGTTTGGGGTCATGAGGGTAGATCCTTCATGAACGGCTTGGTGCTATCCTCACCACAGTGAGTTCTCAAGAGATGTGGTTGTTTAAAATAGTGTGGTACCTCCTCCTGCCTTGCTCCCTCTCTGGCCGTGTGACCCACGTGCTCCCCCTTTGTCTTCTGCCATGATTGTCAGCTTCCTGAGGCACTCACCACACACATAGATGCCAGCACCATGCTTCCTGTACACCCTGCAGAACCGTGTGCCAATTAAACCTCTTTTCTTTAATAAATTACTCAGCCTCAGGTATTTCTTCATGGTGACACAAGAATGGACTAATACAATCTCCCATTCCTTCTTTTCATTCCTCATTGTAAACTTATGCCCTTTGGAGACCTTAAATTGTAAAATCAAAGAGTCTGTGGAAACTCTAAGGTGACTTACCCTCTTTGATTTTGAGACCAGCCTGGCCAACATGGCAAAATCCTGTCTCTACTAAAAATACAAAAATTAGCCAGGTATGGTGGCGCACACCTGTAGTCCCAACTACTCAGGAGACTGAGGCCCGAGAATTTGATTTTACAATTCAAAGAGCGAAAGTCACCTTAGAGTTTCCATAGAAGCAGAGCCCAAGATGGGAATTCTTCTGCAAGCAGGGGAGTGTGTTCAGGAGAATGAATAGGGCAGGGGAAAATACTATGTAATAATGAGATTGCCTCTGGCCACTAGCTGCAGTCTGTCTCACCGGGAGCTATGGAACACAAAGTGCACCACAGAGTTGATCTCTGCAAAGCAGGGGGTCCAACCTTTTGTACCTCTGTGCTAATTAGTCATTGGCTAAGGTCTGCAGTGTGGGGATATTTGGGGTGAGCAGGGGGCTAGTCTTTTGATGAGTATGCTCCCAAGAATGGGGCTGAGAGGGTTTATCAGCCAATACTCTTAGCTCAGCTGCTGGGGAGATGGATTGATCACCAGGGAAAACTTAGGCAAAGGGGCTGGGGTGAGGCACCAAAATGCATCTACCACAGTTCTTTCCTTATGGAGTCACCATCTTTTCTCTAACTTTTATTCCCAGGGCTAATTTTTTTAATGGAGTAATGGGAAGAAGTCCTGGAAGTTACCTATAGGCTGAAATCAAATTCTTATTCTTTGAAAACTGGCTGCCTTGGATAAATTCTTTAACTTAAAAAATTGTTTATTATTTTTGTTATTCTTTTAGATATGGGGTCTCATTATGCTGCCCAGGCTAAACTTTAACTCCTAGACTCAAGTAATCTTCCCATCTCAGCCTCTGGAGTAGCTGGGACTACAGGTGTGCACCACCAAGCCTGGCTTAACTTTTTAAGCCTCAGTTTTCCTGTCTGAGAAATGGGTTTGATAACATTTACCTCACAGGGTTGTGGTGAGGGTTGACAGGTGACATTTGTTAAATGCTTATCATAGTGCTTTCCCTTTCTTTCCCCTTTTTTCCTTTCTGTAGCTAAACAGAACAATCTCTGATTTTCCTGCACAGCCTTCAGAGCTTTTTTTTTTTTTTTTTTTTTTTTTTTTTGACAAAGACTTGCTCTGTTGCCCAGGCTGGAGTGCAGTGGCAGGATCTCAGCTTACTGCAACCTCTGCCTCCCAAGTTCAAGCAATTCTCGTGCCTCAGTCTCCTGAGTAGCTGGGACTACAGGTGTGCACCACCATACCTGGCTAATTTTTGTATTTTTAGTAGAGACAGGATTTTGCCATGTTGGCCAGGCTGGTCTCAAACTCCTGACCTCAAGTGATCTGCTCACTTTGGCCTCCTAAAGTGCTAGGATTACAGGCGTGAGCCAGCATGCCTGGCCCCTTCAGCATTCTAAAGGCTATTGTGCTGCTCCTTTCAGTCTTCTACTTCCCTTGATGATGATCCCCTTTCTTTTTGCTCATGTCACAGCCCTCCAGTACCTGCACTGTGTTCAGTGTTCTCGGGGTGAGTTCCAGTTCATCACTATCCCTCCTGCAAAGATGCACTCAGAACTCAACAGGCTTCCATCTCTGGGTGGTCTGACGGGGCCTGGGCGGCAGAACTGCACTGCTCTCTGGGTCATATACTAAACTCTTCAGCGATGCTATCCAAGATTGCATTTGCTTTTTGACAACTTTAGAGTCTGAAGTTGTAAGTAGCAAAAAGATTTAGAGCTCTTCAGGGTCTGCTGAAACGTTGCCCTGATTCTTTCCCATATGTCTACGGAGATTTTTGGGCCCCCTTTCCTCAAGGTTTCCTCACTCAGGCAGCTGGAACTACATATCAACCAAATATTGCCAAGTGTCAGAGCCAGCTCTCTTCCTTCACGGACTTGTGTAGGCAGCCTGGGTTGTAGAAATAAAATATAAAATAGTCTACAGTGATGATAATGAAATCACTGGGAGCTTTTAAAGCTATGCAAGCTGACCTGGATGATTCTGATAGGCCTCTTAGAATCTGGGCCTATATAGTTTGTACAAGCTCCCCATGTAACTTACTAAGCTATTGTCCCCACCTTGAGATGCACTGCTCTGCAGCTTCTGTTTGTTGAAATAGGAGCTTTCCTACCTACGTACTACAAATCCACCTGCAGATGGACCAGATGTTGTTATAAATCCCCAGAAGCATCTGAATCTTCACAATGGCTCTAAAGCCTTGGCTCTTTCCAAGGACAAGTGGCATTCCCAGTCCTCCAATCTCTGTGATTTATATTTGCTTCTTCCCTTTTATTAGCCCCCTTCCTAACCTTCCCCGCCACCTTTTGCCAGATGCCTGGAGCCTGGTGGGCTGCCTGGCAACGCAGGCCTTTCTCCCTCCCCCATCAACCCTGTTCACGTCCATCCCAGGAGGGGAATCTCTCACTTTTCAAAGAATAAACCTGTCAAAGAGGCAACATTTCCAGAGCAGTAAATCTTGGCTGTGTGTGGCAGCATGGCTGTGTGCATATAACTGAAATCTGTGCCCTGTGTGTGTATCTGTGTGTCTGAGAGAAGAGAGCCATACTGATAGCATTACAGGAAAGGGCCTTTTAATTTCAAAAAAGTCAAGATCACAAGTGGGAAGAACATGCTCAGGGAAGCAAGTAGGGCACCAAACTGCTGGAAGAAAAGGGCTAGAGCTGAAGGAAGAGGCATGCTGGGCAGAAAGTGTTCCCACAATTTGGTTCGTAGCCCAGGACTGGCAGAGAGAAGGAGATGATGTGCAGGAGTACAGTTCCATAGTAGCCATGGACCCTCAGAAGAAGGCTCCCCCACCTTCCTTGGTAAGGTCCCTTCGATGCTTTTTGGGGTGATGGAAGAGACTCCTGGCCTCCTCTCACCATTCAGCAACTGGGTTTTGTTTTCTTAAACACAACATTATATTTCCTCTATCCTATCCAGAAGGAATGGCCAGAAGACAGCCCTGAAGAAGAATCTCTATCGAGTTTAACTCTCCAAAGAGTTTCCTGAAAAGTTGTGAATGAAAATAAAACCCTTTTAACGAACAACAGTGAATTCACTAACCAACCCCTAACAGAAACCAGATTCATGGAGATGGTAAAATCTCTGGGCTGAAATCTACCTTATTGGCTCTAGTTCTGGAGAGGTGTGAATGCGATTGGCAGATGGGGAGTGGCAGAGGTTGGTTGGAGGATGAAGCTAATTATGACAGAGGGTTTCTCACAGGACCACAGCATTGCTAATACATGAGGACCACCCTTGATCTTTCATGACTGGGGATAGAGGAACAAAGTGTATAACTAAAATCCACGAAGTCCTTCATCTTTATTTTAGCCATTTTCCCACTAAATCACTTAGGGAAAAATAAAAAATAAATATGAAAGAATTTCCATAGATATCATGGGTCTGGGCGTTTAGTCAGGTCTGGGGAGATATTGAAGCCCTATTAATGTACATCGTCTGAAAAAGAGTCTGTCTCTTTTTAACGATGAGTGGAATATTGCTGCTAGATTGAGGGTTAGTGGGAGGCGGGTGGAGAGAAGGAAGGAGGGCTCACGGGAAGGAAGAATAAGGATCCATTGTGGGGTTGATTACGATAGAGAAAATGTAGTTCAGAGACAGAATGAGAGCACAAAAGGGAAGCAGAACATGCTGCCAGAGCTGGGAAGAGGCAGACAGGCCCTAACCAGGGGTGTCCAGTGACAGAATCTTCATCTAGGTCAGCCAGGTGGGCCACTGCCTGTGCCAAGGATTTTAACTTGGAGGCAAAGGTGAGTAGAATTCAGGGTCTGAAGCAAAAGTCCTCATTTCTCCAGGGATAGAAAAAGGGGGCACAGGGAGAAGGGGTGAATGAGGTGGACTGTGACTCCCCCAAACTACAGCCTGGAGGTCTGAACTTGTGGGCTGGAAAAGAGGCGACACTGGTAACTCCTGAAAGAGTTTGTTTAATGCTTTGAACCTGTACTATGTTGGTTAAGTCATGTGATATCATAGGTATTACGACTTTGTCTCACTTGAACAGAATTTGCGCCCTAGATTCTGAGCATGTCATGCTGAGAATGCACATAGGGAAAGCTATGAGAGATCTCACTTCAAGCACATTATCTATGAAGGGGCATCAACACTCAAACTTCCTCTATCCCCTTTTGATCTTTGGGTGATGGTAAAATGATGTCCAAGGTAAGGCTCATCTTTTATTTCAACTAAAGCATTTTTCAGAGCTGGCATGACGTTGCTAGATTTGTTGGTCTGAGCCTCATCTCCCATTACTTCTTTTGTTTTCACATAGAAAAAGTGCTAGTGAACATAAACATAGTCAACACCCAGTATGCTCACTTATTGAAACACCGTGTAAGTGCCAGGCACTGCATTAGGCTAGTGTGGACAGAGTAGAGATGCACGAGACAAACATCTAAAGACAGTAAACAATGCCAGGCAGGCCCCAAAATGGCTGAAGTTGGCTGGGTTGATCCTAAATTAAACAAAACAAAACTTTATTGATGACATCATAAACAGGAAAGTTACTACTTAGCTCTGTGCAATTATGGCCCCCTGAGAAGGCAGGCCCACTTATCCAAGAGAAACTAGAATAGTGTCCAGTTGAAAATCACCTCCAGGTTCATTCACTCATTTAGCAAGTAGTTACCAAATGCTTACCGTATGCCAGTCCTTGGGATACAGTGGACAACAAGACACATTAGGTCCCTGCCTTCCTGGGACTCAGTATTTCCAGATGGGGATAGTGCTACGAAGGAAATGAAACAGGGTGAAGGAAGTGGGCGTGTGTAGGGTGACCTCTCTGGAGGGGTGTGTGACATGCCTGATGAGAAGAAGCCTATTGGGTGCAGATCTGGAGGAAACAACATTTTAGGCAGGGGGAAAAGAAACGGTGGTGGGGTGGGTGGTGGACAAGAAAGCAGGGTGGGAAATTCAAGTGGGTGTTGGAGTTCAAAAAGACATCCGTCATCTGCGGCAACATGGACAAACCTGGAGGACACTACGGTAAGTGAAATAAGCCAAGCACAGGAAGACAAACGCCACCTGATGTCACTTATATGTGGAATCTAAAAAAGTTGAACTCATAGAAATAAAGAGTAGAAAGGTAGTTACTAGAGGCTGGAGGGATGGGATGGGACAGTTGGTCAAAGGATACACATTTTCAGTTAGGAGGAATAAGCTTTGGTGATTCATTACACAGGTGGTGACTATCATAAATAATAATTCATTATATATTTCAAAATTTAAATGTCTTTGCCACAAAAAAGTGGTATGTGAGGAGATGGATTTGTCAATTAGCCTGCTTTACTCATTCCACATTACAAACATATATCAAAACATCATATGGTTCCCCATAATTATTAGTGGCGAATAAAAGTTAAAATTTGGAAAAATGTCACCTTCTGTCCACCATTCCTATCATGATTTTGGGGTGCTTCTGGTCTTCTTCAAGGGTCTTCTGGAGGCTAAAGGTATAGAGTATTTTCCGGTTGCAATGCAGCAGCGCAGCAGAAGGGGGAGCTGGCACAAGCCTTCTCAGGTCTGACCCAACTTCTCTCAAGTATGTGGAGCCTTTCTTTCCGTAGCCTGTCTCCACCCAGGGCTCAGTAGGCCTAGGGAGATGGGAGGCGGAGGGGCACTCCATAGTGTACTCAGCCCTTCTGAACTGAATTCTGTGAGCTGTGTATGTCAGGTTCCGATGTGAGGCCTGGCGCTGTGGAGGTTCCAATGGCTGCCATGTTGTCTCAGAGGGACACACCACAGGCTTCTGGGACTCTGGCTCCGTTTTGTGGGCGCAAGTTTCTGGCTTCCATTTTAAAGAGGTAAGTTTTCCTCAGATGCATATTATTTACATGGATTCCAGATCACCACTCAGTTTGAAAGCATATGCAATTGGTTGGCGTGTGGGAAAAGCAGCTTGGGAGGGGGTCACTCAGCACAGCCGAAGGGTGTAAAAAATCACCTCACACAGCACAGGTCCCTATCCAGGGCCACAAATCAAGCCCAGGCCCCCTGCCTGGGGGCAGAAGTGGGTTCTCTGGGCTTGTCATCCTCCATCAGGCTGTCTCTATCAGAGAGCTAGGTCAAACTCAGTGTTTTTTTTTTTAAAGATTATAGAAACCATATGTGTGTACAAAAACATATTTCTTTTCCCCACCCCATGGCTGGTAAAATTTGTTTAGCCCCCACATCACTTTTTTTGGAGCTTTTCCGAATTGGAAACAGTGTGATGCTCAGTGCAGGGAGGAGATTACTTTTCATGCAGTATAAGTCCAGCAAAAAGGGGGATTCATTGCACGAATGAATCATGAATTTTTACAACAGTCCCTTTTAAACTGATGGTATTTAGAGACCTATTGGTCACTGTAATGAGCCAGGCAGTTTCGGAATATAAAACAGCCCTAGAGGTTTCACGGCCCAAACAAAGAGGAATGTCTTAACGTTTTTACCAAGTTCATTTTCCTTCCTATTGGTAACATTGTAAATCTGAACTCTTGAGGCCTCCAGGTTCAAAACCAGTCATCTTAACTTTTGTTGATTGAAACCTAAACAACAGAGAGATTCCCTTTTCCCCTAACTTCTTTTCTGGGCTTTTAGGAGGCAATATCTATGTCCATACTCTTATTCTTGCTGCTATGATCCTTAAAAGCATTATGTGAAAGATCTTACCTGATTCAGCATCTAGGACTGAGGGGGAAGTTTAGACTTCCTACTTCTCACAGGCTGTTTCAAAAACAAGCAACATGAGCTTCACTTTATATTAAAGCTTTTTCTTAACAGTCCAGAAGGTCAGACTTAGAATACTATAAGCTAGAATGGCATTTTAGAACCTTGTTTTTGACAGAGATCAGCCACTAGTAAAATAAAACACACATTGTACACCAGTGGTTCTCAACGTGTGGTCCCCTCAGCACCAACATCAGAGGCATCTGAGAACTTGTTAGCAGAACAGATTCTCAGGCCCTACCCCAAAACTACTGAATCAGTAACTCTGAGGGTTGCACTCAGCAATCTGGTTTCAACAGGTTCTCTGGGTGATACTGACGCATGCAAAAGTTTGAGAACCACTGCTGTATACCAGTAACATTCAAAGTTAAATAATGTGTTAAACTTAACTTTTAACATATTAATTGAATAACTCTATATAGAAAAAAAATAACATTTTTTCCCCATATGTTAGTGTACTACTACAATCCTTAGCTTTGATGGTAGGCCAGATTTCTTCCTTGACATGGCACAAAACAAAACAAATACCTCCCCCGCTGCAAAAAAAAACCTGGACAGAGGAGATGGAGGAAGTACTATACTCTGCGGTTAAATAGTATCTCTACAGACGTGTTCCTTACCCTTTCTCCTGGCTTTGAGGGAGAGGATCTCTTTTGGCTGAGGGTGGTGGGGCAGGAGATTTGTTTAGCTTTCTCTTCATCATTTTCTCTCCACGAATACCTCAACTCTTCCCTTAAAATACAGCAAGAGACTCTATCAGTGTTGTCAATTCTAAGAAAGTGAGTGCCAAGAGCAGGTAGGTATGTTTAAGGCATAAAGTTTCTTACTGATAATTTCATTCTTTTTAAATTTAAAATAAAAAATAGATTTGTATCAAGAAATGAATTAGTATAATTTGAATCTTCACTAATAGTATATGTTATTTTTGAAATGCAGAAAATTTGTTGTTGAAATTAAACAGATAGCCTCTAACAATTGAACAGTTAATGACTGCATCATATTAATCATGAGGGGTGAGGATAGAATTATCAGGATTTTTCCAGGGCACTGGATTCTGAATCTTTTTAAATTAAAAAAAAAAAACAAAGTACTACACATGTATATAATTAACATTGAAATAGACGCATATATTAAGTAGACATCATATGTTTGAAATCCATCATTAATTTCTTCTCCTTCTGGTAGCAGTTCTCCACATTTCCTATAGGAAAACACCCCTCATCCATTCTAAACCATGCAGTTTCATTTGGGTGGCTCCATCCTTGGCTCCAGGGCTGTACCTGATTGGCTTAAGTAAATAGGCAGCTTGCCATCTCCCAGCCATAGCGACTGGTTCAGGGATAGTGATGTAATCCATTTAGAGCCAATGGGAATCAGGATGACATTTGCTGGAAATTCTGGGGAAATGACCTTGTTTCTCTTCCTCTGAATTCAGTCCTGGAAGATGTAAGCTTGGTGCCGCTATGGCCCTGCCATACTGAGGCAAGCCCAGTGAGGAAGGGTCTGGAAAAACAGAGCCAGAAATGTAGGAAAACTGGGCCCACAACACTTAGATCAAACATGGCAGAAGCCAGCCATATTCTTGAATTTTGAGATCCATGAGCCAACACATCCCTTTTTCCTGTTTTAGCCAGTTTTTTGTGTGTTGGTTTGTTTTGTTTTTGGTCATTGGCAACTTAAGGAATCCTCAAAGTCAGAGGTCTTACTGTGCAAATCATGATGAATAAGATTTAGCCTATACTTAGATGATTCAGAAAGTCCTTCAGGAACTTGGAAGTGTCATTGCTTGTATTCACAATATTTTCTTATGTTCTGTACTCTTGATGCTCTGGCATCTGAGACCTCATTGCCTGGGAAGAGACTGCCCTTTCCAGGGCTAGTTAATTCTGGAGATAGCAAAGCACTCGCCCAGAAGTGTGCCTTTCATACGCAAACTAAACTAACCAATCCGGAGCTCATACTTTGAGCCACTTTCTCTATCTGGCACCCACACTTGAAGAGACAATATTCCTCCGCTCTAATTATCCTAGGGCCAAATTATCCTAGGGCCAGGTGCCAGACAACTAGAGACAGTTCCCATATTCCAGAACCCGTGGAAATTGTTGTGAGAAGTCAGGGACCCTGAATGGAGGGACTGGCTGAAGCCACGGCAGAAGAACATAAATTGTGAAGATTTCGTGGACATTTATTAGTTCCCCAAATTAATACTTTTATAATTTCTTATGCCTGTCTTTACTGCAGTCTCTGAACATACATTGTGAAGATTTCATGGACACTTGTCACTTCCCCAATCAATACCCTTTTGATTTCCTAAGACTGTCTTTACTTTAATCTCTTAATCCCGTCATCTTCATAAGCTGAGGAGGATGTGTGTCGCCTCAGGACCCTGTGATGATTGCGTTAACTGCACAAATTGTTTGTAGAGCATGTGTGCTTGAATAATATGAACTCTGGGCACCTTGAAAAAAGAACAGGATAACAGCAATGTTCAGGGAACAAGGGAGATAACCTTAAACTCTGACTGCCTGTGAGCCAGGTGGAACAGAGCCATATTTCTCTCCTTTCAAAAGCAAATAGGAGAAATACTGCTGAATTCTTTTTCTCAGCAAGGAACATCCCTGAGAAAGAGAATGCACCCCTGAGGGTAGGCCTCTAAAATGGCTGCTTTGGGAGTGGCTGTCTTTTACGGTCAAAGACAAAGGGATGAGGAAATTCTCACCTAATAAATTTTGGTCAGACCGGTTGTCTGCTCTCAAACGCTGTTTCCTGGTAAGATGTTATCAATGACAATGCGTGCCTGAAACTTCATTAGCAATTTTAATTTCACCCCGTCCTGTGGTCTTGTGATCTCGAACTGCCTCCATTTGATTTATGATATTTTATTACCTTGTGAAGCATGTGATCTCTGTGATCCACACCCTATTCATACACTCCCTCCCCTTTTGAAAATTATTGATAAAAACTTGCTGGTTTTATGGCCCAGGGAGCATCATGGAACCTGCTGACATGTGATGTCTCCCCTGGACACCCAGCTTTAAAATTTCTCTCTTTAGTACACTTTCCCTTTATTTCTCAGACCAGCTGATGCTTGGGGAAATAGAAAAGAACCCACATTGAATATTGGGGGTGGGGTTTCCCCCGATAGGAAATTATTCAAACTAATCAGTTCTAAGCTACTTACCCTGTCTTGCCTTCCCTGTGGAAACCACAATAAAAGCTCCTGCCCACATCTTCCTCTTGCCCCTTCTGCCTCCTGACCCACCCGGTGCTTCCCCACATGGCCCTTTGTGGGATGGCGTGCTTCCTTCTCAGGAATTATGTGTGATACATTATCTTTTCAATGGCAGTTATCCCCTGATCTGTTGGCTGAATAATGAGAGACCCTACATTTTAAAACATTGCTTTGAATTGAAGATACCACAAGAAGCAGTGTGTTGTAGGTGTCAGAAGGCTGTTCTCATGAATATTCCTATAGGGGGTTGGGGGGGACAGAGGTTCTCATGAATATTCCTATAGGGAGTGGGGGAACAGAGGTTCTCATGAATATTCCTATAGGGGGTGGGGGGACAGAGAATGACTTTTGCTAAATTCCCTTTTGCTTTTGTTCTAAATATGTTAATGAGCATCAAAGCCATTTATCCTGCCAAGACTGCACAACAAAAGGTAATGCTGATTGGAATCCTGTGTTCTCCCATAGATTTGTTGTATTTTATTTTTAGTGCTTTGGTGGTGGTGGTGAGGAGATGAAAAAAGGTCAAAATATGTGCCAATGGTAATACACACATTCTATATGGTTCCATTCTTTATTCTAGCAGCCCCTCCCACTGAGGGTAAAAGCATAATAGAAGGACATTACATCAATTTGTATCATAATTTAAAAAATATTGGTTTTAATCTAAGAATTTCTTGTAATCAGTACATGGTTTAGGAATCAGAATAGTGTCATCTTTCACCTACTCCTCACCCCCAAAGAAAAGCACCCAGTAAATCCAAATCCCCTGCTTTGTTCTGCTGCTGATTGGTCCCATGAATCATTTTTACATCTGGCAAAACTAACAGGTCAAGCAGTATGAGGAAGTAAGCAGCTCAGGTTCACTGTTTGGGGTTCTTAACGTGTAGTCACTTACTCTGGAGAGCTGAAAGCTGGAGTTCATTTTTTCTCACTTTCATACATTTGTAATGGGATGCCTAGCAAAGGCTGAATGTTACATTTGTGAAAGCTGAAAAATGATTTTGGGGATTGCAAGTAGTTTCTGAATTATCTTTGTGTAGAGCCTTCTATGACAGTCTGGGTCAAGAAATAGAAACCAAGGCTGAATACCTTAGGCTGAAAAATGAATTTTTTGGAAGGATAATGGAAGGATATAATCTTACAAAGCTATAGGGAAGGCTGAAGAATTCCACTTGGAAAATGGGCAGAAACCAAAGTTGGCTTCAGTCGAGAAAAGTGGTTCAGTATATGCGCATCATTGCTACAGTACATTGCTGTCATTGCCAGGCTCAGCTACTGTTGGACACAGCCACATTTGGGACATAAGCCACTCGTTTACCCTTTGATTCATTGCCTTGTGTATTTGACTGTGGTAGATATAGTATCACATATTAATCGCTGGTTCAGAGCATATACAGCATCCTATAGGACTGCACTCCTATATCACAGTGTTGTTTCCAAGCTAGTGTCATACTAAGTATGCAGTGGATCATTGCACCATTCCATAAGCTGACTTTGAGCAACAGTGTACATTATAGTACCATTAAGTCCCATGGGCATCAGCCAGATTTCCTTATTTATTTTCTTATGAAGTGAATCCCTTGGTCAGAAACAATGTTCTATGTGATATAATCATATAAGGCATGTACAAGGCATATAGAAAGTCCAATAATGGATATATTGTCAGAACTATGATGGATATATTGTCAGAATCATGATGGATAAGGCAGAGAAAGCAAATCCACATTGAAAAATAAGTGTCTGTTCTGGTGAGAACAAATTGATGCCCCTCCATGATGGCAGGGCTCCAATATAAGCAACATCAACTGGTGGCTGCTTGCTCTACTGTGGTACAGGGCCATGTCAGGGATTCTGAGGAGAGTCTTGCTTATGAATTGAAGGAGGTTCTCTTTTTGTTTTTTTCATCTAATGGGAACATTTGTATCCAATAGCAGGTTATAAAGATGCTAACTGAAACATGAATACTCCACAAACAGGGAGAATAGATAATGTAGGAGAGATAGATTATACCTTCTGGGCTGGAGTCCTTTAAGTAGGTGAATAGGGATTGATATAGTTTGGCTCTGTCCCCACCCAAATCTCATTCTGAATTCCCATGTGTTGTGGGAGGGACCCAGTGGGATTTAATTGAATCATGGGGGCATATCTTTCCCATGCTGTTCTCATGGTATTGACTAGGTCTCACTAGATCTGATGGTTTTATAAGGGGAGTTTTTCTGCACAAACGCTCTCTCTTTGCCTGTTGCCATCCATGTAAGACATGACTTGCTCCTCCTTGCCTTCCACCATGATTGTGAGGCTTCACCAGTCATGTGGAACTGTAAGTCCATTAAACCTCTTTCTTTCATAAATTGCCCAGTTTTGAGTATGTCTTTGTCAGCAGCATGAAAATGGACTAATACAAGGATGAACTCCATTGTACCAGTGAAGGGTTGGCTAAAACAGGAGCAAGGATGGTTCATTCATTTCAACAGGAGGGCAACAAGAGGAAGTGGGTACTGATGTTTCTCATTTGTTCTTATTTTTTCAGTGAAATGAAGCATGGAGCTACCAGCTAAAGATGGGGTTGGAGAAAGAGATATTAGAGGAGATATTAGAGCTATCAAGGAAAGCTGAAAAGGTGTGAAGTGGTATCATGAAAAGTGGGGAAGCAAATTTACTATGGGAACATTGTGTGATTGCTGGGCAGTTTCTCATGGCAATGTCTTTCTCCTACTATGTCTACTGCTCCATGCAGGCATGGAGTTGGAAGGATCATGACTAACCCACAGCATCAGTGGGGAGGCTGGAAAACCAGGTGTGGAGAATAAGCATCCACCAATGGAGGCTTAGCTCAATGAACATTTGGGCCAGGGTATGGCTATAGCTGCTGATGTACAATGCTGCCAGCACCACTCAACACTGTCACCACCAGATACTACAACCATTACACACAGGTTCTGGACTATACCACTATCATAGCCACTGCAGAGCTAATCTCCCTGACCAGTGCTCTTTGTATCACTATCATAACTCATGATTTAAAGGATTGTGGGGAGGTGGGGGGAGCCTGGACCATGACCACCACTAGCCCAAACAGAGCCTTTATAGAAGTTAGACAAAGACATCCCTCCCTCCAGACATTTTACTCTCATCTGCCAGAATATTGTTATAATAAATATACAAATCAAGGATGTCTATGGTGTTCATAGCACACTTTGGAGTTGAGCAGTATAAAAACAAACATAACAGGAGCTCTGGCCTGTGTGTGCATTTATTGGGTTGACAAGGTATGGAAGTAATGAGAATCACCCACACTTAGCTTCTGTGGATCTGCACAAAGGCAGTTCCAGCAAATTGGGAACTTTTTGATTCGGGTTGACAATCAAACAGAAATGCCCAATACACTTCCATAGTTTAAGGGTCCTCTCTTAGATAAATCTCTTTTACTAGCTAAACCTAAGGCACAAATCTAATCAATGTATTGAAGGAGACTTGAACTAGTAAAGTCATTAAAATAGAAATGCTTTAGACAGAGATGTTAAATCTTCTGTTTGGTAATGCAAGTTGACTGTTCTTATGTTGGAAAGCTTTTCTTTCTTCTTGGGAGATATGGGTGTTTTTGTGACCTGCATTTGTTCAGAGAGGACTGGACCATGTCAGGAGGGATGAATAAACATCATCTTTCCTTTATCTTACATTAAAGGAATGACTATGGAAAGTGTCAGGACTGGGCTGAGCATAGTGTTACCTGGGCTGCAGTAGTGATGGCCCTCATTGGTCTTACTTAAGACAGAATAAACCCACATTTTAGATTAATTATTATTATTATTATTGATGAATATGGTGATTGTTCTGGGGGGCAATAGGGGCCAATCTTCCCTTTGTTCCTGAAGGAGATGAGTTTCTGTGGTCAGTCATCCTGGGATGGAAAATGAGATGGGGTGGGGAAGACTTCCGGTGTTTCTCTGTTCTGAAACTGGGGTGGGTTTAGGTCCTTGGATAGAGGAAAGCCTGGAAATTCCTATGGGAAGGTAGAGCTCTCTCCCTTTCCATCCTACCTGATGAAAGGGGAAATAGGCAGGGATATGAAGTCAAATACAGTCCAGGGGACTTTGAGAGTAGTCGTGTGAATAGCAGTTAAAAGTGACTTTTGTTGCCACGTGGTCTGTCAGTCTTTGGTAAGGGATCTGTTAAATGCTGTAAGCCTGTTCTTAAAGTACATTGGGCAATTGGGGTGGAGTCCACACTTGAGTGGAAATTATATGGAGTAAGCAACAAAAGCCAATTAAAAGATGACAGGAAGCATCCAGGAGGATGACTGATGAAAGGGTTACATGTCAACCAGAACAGATTTGTGGAACATGTTAGCATTCCTTGGGAATACCTAGAAATTACTTGATGAAAGGAGATATGAAAAATATGGGATTTCCCAAGATTCATGGGGTGTATTAGGGCCTCAGATTGTATTAGGGCCTTAAAGAAAAATGCCATTTTGTAGGCTAGAGACCTTGGAGATGAAAGGTGGCACATTTATTAAACATGCACACTTTTATTGAGTGTCTACTATGTGACAGGCACCCATTTTGAGCACATGGGATGGACCCATGAATAAGATGCTGTTCCTATTCTCCCTCGACTCTGGTGAGTGAACTAGACCAGTGACTTACCAGTCACAGTTCACTGTGGTATGTTCTGTAATAAACAGTTAATATGGGATCTCAGATGGTCTTGTCCTGGCAAGGGAGGTAAGGTCTCTGCATGTATGCTGTAGTCAATACCTAAGAACCAGTTCTCTTCATCTTCCACATCCCTGTCTCCAGTGGATTTTCTACGGTGTTCACTTGGGCTGATACTGTCCATGGTGCAATGCAGCCACATTAGCATTCAGGTCATGCTCAGAGCTTCCCTTTCCTTGGCTGTGATATATGGCTATCTGCAGCTTTGGTGTCGCAGTCACAGGTGCTGGGAGGGCTTCAGCTGGGCTCTAAGGGGACTTTCTGCCCCCAGCAGTGGATGCAGAGCACACCTGGAAAGCTCCTTGCCTTCTGGAGCTCTCAGGGAGAAGGACTAGAGTTCAGTATCAGGGCAGTAAATACTGAGACCCACAGAGAATCCTGCAAAAGAACCTTCCCTGGCTTACAAAAGATAATGGTTGTCATTTATTGCGTCGCATTATGCCGCAAACTCTTTTCATATACTATCTCAATCAGGCCTCAGCAACACCACAGCTCTTATGAGATGTGTGAGAAAAAGTGAAGACCAGAGAGTTTGACCAAATTTTTTAAGGCAATGGCACAATTAATTAAAACAGAATCAGAATTAAACTTATCTTTCTGATCCAAAGACAGTGGTTCTCTACCAGTGGTGATTTTGCCTGCAGGGAACCTTTGACAATGTCTACAGGCATTTTTTTATTGTCATGACAGGCAGAATGCTCGTATATAGCGGGTAAAACTGGGATGCTGCTAAACATTCTACATGGTCCAGGAGACCTCTCTGTAGGGGTGGAATTGTGTGCTTCCCCAAAAGAGATGTTGAAGTTCTAACCCTCAGTACCTCAGAATGTGACCTTATTTGAAAATGGGGTGGCTTAAGATGTAGTTATTAGTTAAGACAATGTCACACTGGAGTTAGTGGGCTCCTAATTCAATATAACTGGCGTCCTTATTAGAAGACTGCAATGTGAAGACCCAGAGGCACAGGGAGAGCTGTGAGAAGATGGAAGCTGAGACTGGAATGATGTGTCAATGAGCAAAGGAACACCAGGGATTGCTGGCCATCACCAGAAGCTAGGGCCTGGAACACATGCTCCCTCAGAAGGAACAAACCTTGCTGATATCTGGATTTCAACGTTCTAACCTCCAGAACCATGACAGAAGAAGCTTCTGTTCTTTTAAGCGCAGCGCCCCCCAGCTTGTGATACATAGTTATAGCAGCCCTTGCAAACCAGTACACCCCCACAACAGGAAATTATCTGGTCCCAAATGTCAGTAGTGCCACTGTTGGAAAACCCCACATTAAGAGAACATGATACTCTCTTACTCTTAACAAGCATTCTACCGCTTTCTTCCTCTTTCCAGGGGCTGCCAAACATTCTGGGGAAGGTTGGAAGCAGTTATGCCTGTATCCAGAGCAAGGGGGAGAGCAGGCTGTTTCAGAGTGAAAACCTGTCTCTTAAAATGCCTAACATGGTTAATGCATCTGGCAACTTAATTAGCCTTGGTCCACCTCGGGAATGAGAGGTACCTGCTGGAGTTATGCTGATGAATTGCGATATTGTTTTCATAGCGCAAGACCCTGGGTCTCTTCCCAGCCTGGGCTGAAAGTCTTTGGCTTTCAGTAGTTGGCTGGGTGGTCTGAAGTTTCCTCTACAGTGTCACATTCTATTTTGTTAGTCTCTGTTTCCCTCACAAGGCTTAGGGCTTTGTTTCACCCCCACCAAAAAGTAGTATTTCTTGAGAACTGGAAAGGAAAACATTCCACTAGGTTTTAACCAGAAAAATGATGTGGTGGGAAGACCAATCCTTTCCAAAGTAAATGAAACAAGCCACCAATGCAATTTGCTGATTCATTATCTGTTAAAGTGTTATTGCCACAAAATGTACTATCTCAGGGCCTACATAGCCCATTCAGCTCTTGGGTGTGAAACCCATTTCATTAATGAGCCTGGCATTTGCAGAGCTTGTGCCCTGGTTTTCTTCTATGCTGAAATAATACGTTGAATAACAAATTGTAAAGCCCATGTTTCTCACTTGGGTTTCAGGGGGTCTGCCTCCTTCTATGAGGGTGAATATTGTAATGGTACTGTGTATCCAAAGACACAAAACACACACACACACAAAACTGCCCAACATGATAGGTAGCTTGCATAGACTTGGAAGCTAGCAACTCTTAAAATTGGTGCAGAGACTTTTAAAATGAATCCTTTCATCCATTGAAGAAACTGCAAAATGAATTAAATAAAATCAGGCTAAAATGACCGATGACTCATAAGAAATAGAACAACAGCCAATGACAAGTAGACCTTCCAGGAATAGAGCTCCCAGAGAAGTTCCCATTTTCCTTAGAGGAAAGGGAAGATGACTTTGACTCTATTAATGTATCTTGTTTGCTTTGGGAGAGCTGTTTCAGCTGGCTTGCCCAGGACAGGTCCATTTTCTGTTTAACTTGTGTGCCTTCCCCGCTTATTCCCTAGGGCCGGGCATCTATTGGCTACTCAGTGATGCTGTTAATTTGCACCAAAACTGGCAGTGGCAAGACCTTGACATTTTCTTATCTTGGGCCTTATAAATGATATTAAGCCCATCCTTTAGCATCTTTATGCCTCGGTGTGTTTACTGGAAAAATAGGTGAGTGAGAATGGGAGTCTGTAGATTTGCAACATAGAGATGTTAAAAGGATGCCTTCTATCATCATGGCTCTACACGTCTTGACCTTCAACTCGAGCCAGTTTGTTTTTGATACGTGATTTTGAGAAGTCTGACAACTTAATCATTCTTCTAGGATATTTATTTAGTTTTACTTACCTTTCATAGCAGCAGGTTTTATGTAACAGAAGCACTGACATTGAAGCCTGGATACCTAGGTTTAAGGCCCAGCTCTGTCACTTACCAGCTGTGTGACCCTAGGCAAGTTACAAGGTAGTGCAAGCTACCTACCATGTTGGGCAGTTTTGTGTGTGTGTGTGTGTGGTTTGTGTCTTTGTCTGGATACACAGTACCATTAAAATATTCACCCTCATAAAAGGAGGCAGACCCCCTGAAACCCAAGTGAGAAACATGGCCTTTACAATTTGTTATTCAGCTTATTATTTCAGCATAGAAGAAAACCAGGGCACAACCTCTTCAGGCTTTAGTTTGCCCATCTGTCAAATGGGAACCATGTCTGTGTTGCCTGTTCCCAGGGGTTTTGTGAACATCAAATTTCATGATGCATATGAAAGGACTTTGAAAATGGCAAGGCAATATTTAAAGGTCAAGCATAATTATGAATACATTCTGATTCCTTTTAAAATTTCCATATAATTATTTCTCTAGTCAATCCTGCTTTTTATGCAAGGGACAACAGAGCACTCTCCTGGGCAGCCTGATGTTTTTTGACTTTACCGTTATCCCACTTGCTATTCAGTGATCTGGTTCCAATTTTACAATCTAGAGACTGGTTCTTTCTGTAAGCGTGTTTACTTCTCATTGTCATTAATTAAGATGAGGACAGTGATTTATAAGATACACAGTTGCTTGAGGCATAGCATTTAAAAGTGCCACATGTACTTCTCCCTTTTAAGGTAACACCTTGCATTTGTGCCTGTGTTTAATTTACAGTTAAAAACAGATTGTTTGTTTGCAGCATTTGGAGGCATTTTCAGGGTTAAATCTGTAGCTGCTGTAGAGAAATCAGGAGTGCTCACGAATAAGAAGGTTTGATAACTTTATGGTGGGGTTTCTGGTGCTTGAGGAATGGCTGAGAGGCTTGAATGGGGCATTGCTGCAGTCTGCGAATCCAGAAGATCACTTGCAGTCTTTGTTTGCATATATAAGAACTATGAATGGACTTCTTTCTTCTGTGAAAAAACAGAAGCAACACAGAGGGGTGTTTTCTCCTTTTGAATCCTACTGAAATCATTCATCTGTTTTCCTTCTTGAGCCTTATGGTCACCGGGCTGGCCTGCCTTCCATCCACATCATCTTGTCTGTCAAGGCGTTGGATAGTGAACCTGAAAGGACAGGGTGCAGCAACCTTCTGTGGCCCTACAGTGACTCTGGGGCATGTACCTGGAGCACAGTGACAGGAGGAGGAAGGAGCATAGCAGTGTGGCTGCTGCTCCTGGAATTCATGGAAGAGTGGGTCTCCTGGCCTATCCCCCTCAGAGGGCTGCTGTAGGGGCTCCCTTTTAAATTCTGACTGATAATAGTCTTTGGACCACCCATAGGGGCCAGTGGAAGGCATTGAGGAGTTGACAGGGACCATTAAGTTCTCACTGGAATTCCCATATTCTTTATCCGATGACTTCCCTGATACTTATTGCCCAACTTGGAAGTGTAGATCATTCACTCACTCATGCCTATCTGCAGATGGCAGAAGTTTCCTTCTTGATCATAAGGCTCAAGAAGGAAGACAGATGAATGATTTCAGTAGGATTCAAAAGGAGAATTTGAGTAAGTGTTTCATTGACTGAGATATGTATTAGAATCTGTTGGCAAGTGGAAATGCATAGGTATTACAAGAATTCAGGCCTGGCATGGTGGCTCACGCCTGTAATCCCAGCACTTTGGGAGGCTGAGGTGGGCAATTCACGAGGTCTGGAGGTAGAGACCATCCTGGCTAACATGGTGAAACCCCGTCTACTAAAAAATAGAAAAAATTAGCCGGGTGTGGTGGTGGGCACCTGTAGTCCCAGCTACTCGGGAAGCTGAGGCAGGAGAATGGCATTAACCTGGGAGGCGGAGCTTTCAGTGAGCCGAGATCTCGCCACTGCATTTTAGCCTGGGCGACAGAGCGAGAAAAAAAAAAAAAAAAAGGATATTCAAAAGTTGCAAACAGATTTGCATAATGCTCCTTCAGTTCTTTTACCACAGCCCTGTGAGTTAAGAAGGATGTCTTTTTACAGTCAAGAAAATGGAGGCTCAGGGAAGGTGAGTGATTAGCACAGGTTATATCACTAGTAAACAAAAGAAGCAACCAGAATGTCTGAGGCCACGGCTCTTTCCCTTTCACCACAGTATCTTGGGATTATTGAACCGTGGGAAGGAAAGGAGAAGGCAAATTAGAAGCTAGCAGTTCTAATTCCAGTTATGCTTGAGTCAGTTTATATAATTGAGTACATTGGAGGCCAAGAGTTTTGTTTCATGTTATATTAGGAATTTCTATTCATTATTTTTTTCTAGAACAGTGGTGTTCAAAAGACTTCTTCCTTTTGCCAAATTAAATCTGACATAAATTCCCACATACAAAACTTAAATTGAATGGCTGTGATTGAAGCAGGGTGTGAGATATTGCCTGCTCCACCTCCTCTTCCCCCTTACCTCCTCTTAGCCCTTAAAATGGCCTTGAGACGCTTTGAAAGCTTGAAGTGAGGAAGGAGCCTTCAGGTCAAAGGGGTTTCATTCTCTATCTCCTTTCCTCTTCTTGAGTTTTGTCAACTGTCTATCATTTAATTGTCCTCCTCAAAACAAATTTCCCAGGGCGTTGTCATATTCCTCCATGTTGCCATCCAGCACTTGTGAGGAGTCTGCTTTAGTTATACATTCCATGGCTTTTCTGGGTTCACAAATGCGCAAGGAGAAAGGTGGTAGACATCAGACTTTGTGTCATTCAATTGTTCTTTATTTCTGTTATAGCCATAACACAGAGGGGCATAGCATGTGGTCCAAGGACATCCCCTTCTCAGGCAGCTGGTCAATGAGCCAAGCCCTTGAGCCTTTTCTGGGCAGTCAGCATCTTTTCTTGGCATCAGATTCTCCTGAGTCAGTGGCATGAAGCACCGAACCATGGCTGAAGGTTCTCCTCCAACCACATATGGACTATGGGTGCATTAAACATCTGCTTGTCACTATTGATGCTGGGATAATCTATTTAAGCCCTGATGATTAGTGTCCAACTGCTAAATGATCTAGACACAGCCTTTTCCTGAGCAATTATATTATAGCATTTCCTGGAAGTCTTCATAGGCCCTGAGATGGCAGGAGATCCCAGCTAGCTGTGCTTTGTTCCCTGTACTTGTGGATTATTGCCCTACCTCGAGCCTAAGTGGTTTTCTGTGGAATTGGGAAGGAATCTCATGCTTAGCTTAAATCTCTCCCTTATGCCTAGCTCTTTTCAGAAAGGAACTTCTGACTGAAGCAATCATTGGCTATACAGATTTTCTGGAAGTTTCTTATTTATATGACTTTTGTGTTTTCTCCTCATGTTTCAACATCTCTTAATAGAGGATAACACACCCAGCCCTCTCCTTACTTGGGGGAAGTGCTGACAAGCTCTTGAACACTCTCTTTATCCCTCTGTTAGCTCTGCACCTGCCCCACCCCACCCTGTCGAGGAGGGCTTAATGTGCAGTGTATCAATTGGGTCTCTTGAGACGTACTGGCCAGTCCCTTTTGGCAGACCCCAGTCTCTTATGAAATTGTGCCACATTTCTGGCTCCTGGAGTGCATGCTGAAACACACAGTCAAGCTCTACATTGGGAAGAGGTGTGTGGCCCCACTTAGGTCTTCCTGAGCCATGTGCTCCAGTTTGTTTTTGCCCAGAAGTTTTGCCTTGTGGGGCTGTTAGGCTCTTTCATAGTCCTGACTAAAACTTGATTTTGATCCCCACTGAGCTGTTGCTGCTTATGAGTATTCTCCTTCTCCTGAGAACTTCAGCGCGTCAGGGTGAGGAGTATGATTCAGGCATGAAAAATCCACCTCGAACCCTAACGTTGCAAATAACCGAAACAACTCCCCAAATGCCACAACTTCTAGGAAACATTCCTTTTTCCTTATTAGCTTTCAGAGCTTGGATCGCTTTCAGTGATTCACTTTCAATTGCTTTATAATATTGCAAGGAGTGACAAAAGACAGCCTGGGTGGTAGGTTTCAAATGATCTTAGTACCCCCGAAACTATTTATCTGACTTTTGACAACTGAATTTTCCCTACCCAAGTTTCTCAAGGCCATGCAGGAACCTCTCAGTCATCATCCTTACCTTCCCCTGTTTTTCGTCTCCCTAGGCTTAGAGGCCCCGGATATTTATTGAATGGTAACCTTGCCCAAGCTGATGAAGAAAAGAGAAAGTGGAGGTGAGAAATAATCTAGTGACCTCATCCAGCCTCAGCAGTCAGTCAGGATTGTCTGGAATGAGTATGCAATATGCTTTTCCTCACAGCTGTTTTTTCTTTGATGGATCTAAGCCATTCTTCTTTAACAAATCTCATTAGCATTCCTTACTTCAGCAGTATATTAAAATGGGGGACACTGGCATCTCCTTGAGTATGGTAAGAGAATCAGATGTGGCTATGGCTGGGTTAAAATTATTTTGTCAAAATGAATTCACAGAGTAAAATGATGGGATGGGGGAGGGGAAGACTCTTTGAACTCCCTCCTCAATCTTTAATTTCTGAAGTCTCTCAGCCCTCCAAAGAAAGCCTGTGTCTGAGGCACTCCCTATTCCCTATAAGAGCAGCTTCCCCTTGTTGGAATAGTGGAGGTGTCTGTGGCTCTGTCTCCTGCAGCCCTTTCTCTCCTCTGTGCTGTCACTCTCTTCCTCTCTCATCAGCTTCCCAGGGACACCTCCTTCTCTCCTTTCCCATGGAGTGAGGGGGAAAATACAAGGCAGTGTTCCTCTCTAATACTACCTCAGAGGAAGTCATGTCAGCAAAATAAATCCACACCTGCCTTCCCCCACTGTGGGGCTTTGTGGCCATAATGGTGCCCTGTGGGACCATGCCAGCTGCCTCTGCCTGTGGGGAGCAGCTGTGAGATCCTGGACCAAATAGAATTCCTGGGAGACCAGGCTGACAGGCAAGAGGAAGGTGAGTCAACGCTGATTAGCTCTATGCTAGCTGTCCTCAGGCCACATTTCTTTGGTCTTAAGTGGAGGCCTGTGTACTGGGGCTGGGATAGCCTAATGGGTCTTCTACTTCAGTTGATGGATGCGCAATGCATAGGCAGTTAGTGACGCATTTTACGATTCATCCAGATGAGGTGGCCCCAGGTAAATGGAAGGACTGGCCATTCTATGATTCTAACAGTGAATGCATCACTGATGTTTCATTTCCGTCAGCCCTGTAAGCTACTGAATGCGGCTGGTCTACTGTGTGCTGCAGAGGAATTAACTTTGACGTAATGGAATTTTGTTTTCACTACTGCTCATAAAAACAACCGCCTCGAGCAAAGGAAAACGTGTGCAGCAATTTGTGCGCTTCTAGTAACGAATATGGTCCAGAGGGTTCTTACAGATGGCAATGGCGTCCCTACAGACCAGGGCTGGCTGATGAATGATTAAAAAAAAGGAGTACTTCCAATATGCTGGTTCCAGAGAGATAATGGGGAGTGATGGCACAGGCTGGAGGGAAGACAAGGTGCTTGAAAAGGTGTGCCCCACTCATGGATAGCCTGACTCAGAATCTTTCTTTGCCTGCCTCTTCCTGGAGACCCTGACCTTCCCTCTGGGATGGGGCCTGATATTCCCCCAATACCCTTACTTACTCCTTTGCCCAGTGCATCCCCACTCCCCACCCTTTCTTTTTTTTTTTTTTTTTTTTTTTTTTTTTTTTTTTTTTTTTTTTTTTTTTTTTTTTTTTTTTTTTTTTTTTTTTTTTTTTTTTTTTTTT